>NW_026585504.1:56999189-57016257 GCF_907164565.1 Psammomys obesus | reverse complement strand
TGCCTAAGGGTCAGGCATTTACCTTTAGAGATGAAGTAAGAGATGGTAAGGTTGTAGAGTCACTTATTCATCACCAAATTTCAAGGAGAAATTATCTCTATTTTGTAGATGAGGAAACTGAGTTCCAGTAGCTAACATGGCTTGCTCTCTCATCGTGTACAAGAAGAACTGAGAAGAAAATAAAACCCAACAGTCTCGATCCCGAATCTTAGTCTTTAGGCACTATACTATACCACTCTTATCCATGTATCTTATAGTAGTAATCAGGCATAGTTGATGTGATGCTTAATAGAGTTCAAATTGCCCCAGATGTCAGACAAGCTGGGAGTATCTAGTATCTGCACCATGTTGTTCTAGTCAACACAAGAAGATTAATGAACATAAATGATAAGATTATTTTTCTCAAGTGTTATTTGTCTAGTATAAAACATGAAGACTCACCTATTAACAAAGTAAAGGTTCAATTTTAATTTATTATGCTGAAGTTGTGCCACGTAGGACTCCTGGATACTTGTGAGAGCTTGCACAGACATTTGGGACATCCTGCTGCCTGTTTTCTGACAACTTAGTAGAGCCTCCCTACTGGAGCACCTGCCCATACCGACTCCAGCAGGGCAGTTTACAGATTGAGAAATCACTTGGGTTTTGAAACCATGTTCATGTAATTCTTCAGCAACTACCTTCTTACGCTTTATCATGCTTCCTCTAAGCGCTCCTGTATATTCCCAGCTTCTGTCTAGTACCTGCTAATTATGAAGCTTATACTACATATTTGGGTTCTGTTTAAAATAGCAGCCCTCTTCTATTACTAAATTCTCTTCTGCTCCCAGGTAGCTAATGGCTACACATGTAATTAAGTATAATAGATAATTTTATTTTTGAGGTTGTGTGTCACGGGTCTTACAAAGCCCTAGGAAGCTGCAGTCAGAGCTCAGTAGGAAGGCTGTTACTGGAAGCCTTAATTGAGTGTGTATTTAAGAAGCGATATATACATGGCCAGAAGACAGTTAACAGTCAGCTGCTCTGTCGCCTCAACGGATCAGGGTGACTTCTTTACCAGCCAGTGTAGTTGTAGTTACAGAGTAGCTGGCTTTGCTCATAGTGGCTGTTTATGTGAATCATAGAAGGTTTTATGACCTTTTGCCAGCTGTGCTATAGAAGATACAGTATCATTTCTACCGTGTTATTTGTTTTAAAGACATCATAAGCTTCCAAAATTTTAAGAAGCAAAATAGCTTCAGTGGCTTAAAATAAGGCTTGTCAAGGAATTTGAGAACCTGTTTTATTTTATTGTTCAAATTTATATTTTTGTGTGAGTGTATGAGTATGTCAGTGTGCCTGCTTCACATGTGGGCAGGAACCCAGAAGATAGCATTTGATACCCTGGACCTGGGGTTACAGGTGGCTGGGAACTATCTAATGTGGGTGCACGATAATAAATACCAGTCCTTTATAAGAGCAGTAAGTGACTCTAAGCATTGAGCTGTTTCTTCAACTCCAGGACCAGGCTTAAATTGTCATGTCTTTTTTCTTTTGGCCAACTGTTTCTGTGACAAAACACTGGCTAAGTGTAACCTTTATTGGTTTACATGTCTGGATAACAGTTTATCCTTTGCAAAACTAAGGTGGAAAGTCTTCTGGAGACAGAAACTGAAACAAACTATGGAGGGATGCTGCTTACTGGTTTTCTCCCAAATTGCTTCCCCTGCCTGTTATCTTATATCACCAAGACCACCTACTCTGGACTGATGTTAGCCACAGTGGAGGGGAGGCCCTTCTACATAAATCCTTAATCAAGAAAATTCCCCCACAGAACTGCCTACAGAACAATCCAATGGAGGCATTTTTCAATTAAAGTTCTCTCTTTGCAGATGGTACTAGCTTATATCAGAAACAAACAAACAAACAAAAACAAAAGCAAACAAATACAAAAATCTAACCACATCATTACATTAAATAATGAAAACTATCACCTTATACTAATTAGTGAATGTTTTTGTCATCATCAGAGCCAACATATGTTCAAAGTATGGTGCTAACAAATAAATATTTAAATTAGAGGATATTGTCTTATAAAAGCAAATTATAATTTGTTAGCCACATGTCCCTTTGGAGAATTTGGAGAAAGGAAAATAAATAGATTCAGTGAAAGAAAAAGGAAAGCTACAATAAAGATAATCATCTATGTTTACTGAGTATTAATGAAAGAGGCACAGAGGACATGAACAAATCTGAAGATTAAAAAATATATCAGCAAAATGATTGGTCATTATTAGTCTGATTAAATGAATATAGTAAAATGAGTGTGCAGCTGTTCCTAGAGCTTGTGCTTCAGTGCCTGGGTCCTGGAAACTCCTCACGGCCAGACTCTACCACCATCCTCAATAGGCCAATTAAAGAAACAAGTCATAGAGCCGGGCATGGTGGTACACACCTGTAATCCTAGCACTTGAGGCTGCAGAGGCAGACAGATCTCTGTGAGTTCAAGGCCAGTATAGTCTACAAAACAAGTCCTGGATAGCCACAGATACATAGAGAAACGCTGTCTCAAAATAATAATAATAATAATAATAATAATAATAATAATAATAATAATAATAAAAATAATAAAAATCAGAGAACAGAGATTTGTTTAATGTGACCACATTGTGAAGAGGAACAAAGGGGTCAAGCAATTTCCAAGTCTATCTTTGAGTCCAATAATTCAGTTTAAGTATAGATCATGAAGTATGCATGGTTTGGCAGTCCTGGGCAAGGTGTGGTCCTGCCCATCACTAACCCATCGTTGTGTTATTTCCAGATCTTCTACAAGGTAGTCTGACATGTTGTCAGTACTGTGTGAAATCTGTTCCCAGGAGACAAGCTCCTTCTAGCTGGCACCAGGACCACAGCATTTTATTTCTCCAAGCATGAGACTCCTGGGGAAATTCCATTTCGTGGGGGAAGGACTGGTTGTCTCAATTGTTTTGGAGCCAAAGAAGGGAAAGAAGTGACTGGTAGAATATCTTCACTATTACCTGGATGGTTATAGAGTGGCAGGGTTTGTGACAGAGATGGGACTAGGTATTACAAGATATGACAATAAAGACAGGAACTTTAAAAGCTCAATAATAACCAGGTATTTCTCTTTCCTCCAGTTTTCTGTCCAGTTTCTGTTTGAGGACCTTAGCTGCCAAGGACACCTTGAACAAAGTCGTGTCCTCTTTTCCAAAGCTACATATAACAACATGTTGAGGCACAGTAAACACATTTGTCTCCTTTGCCCAGAGTGAGACAATTCTGAAGAAGTCACAGTGTCAATAGTGTCCCAAGGATTGTGTACTTAAGATCTTTACGAGGATGTGGTGTTTCAGTTCCTCCGTTTGCTTAGGTATATGTCCTTTGCTCTTTGAACTTAAAAGCTGTCTTCAGCTCACTATTTATGTCTTTGAGGCAGGTATCTAGGAAACTCAACCTGTGACATTGACCTTGAGGCTCAGCATTCTTTGTAAAGTCCATTCATGGCTTCTGAAAAGATGTATTTTGAAAGAAGTAGTTGCATAAAAGAGGCAAATCCAATTTTCCTTGATACTACCTGTCCTCATGACTCTTTAGTGCTGGGAATTATTGCAGCCAGAGGAAGTGTGAAGGAGAGTCAGTATGGGATAAGGACTTGGTATCATATTGTCATGTCTCAGCATGTCTCAGTGGCTGTTTCCTCTAAAAGTTAGTCATGGGTCATCTTTTTTCCTCATTATCTGAAAGCCATCGTCCTTTTGAACTGACATAAGTCAGAATCTATCTGTTTTTGTAAATAGGAATGCAAATAGTTGTTTTAAGAGATAAAAGGGGAACAGGGACTATCTCTGACAGGAACTCAATGCAGGCTCTTTGACCTCCCCACTCCCCAAGGGAAGAGCAGTCCTGCTAGGCCACAGAGGAGGACTTTGCAGCCAGTCCTGAAGATACCTGATAAAACAGGGCCAGACGAAAGGGGAGGAGGTCCTCTCCAATCTGTGGACTTGGAAAGGGGCAGGGAGAAGCTGAGGGAGGGAGGGTGAGATTGGGAGGGAATAAGGGAGTGGGATACAGCTGGGATACAGAGTTAATAAAATGTAACTAATAATAATAAACAATAAAAAAAGAGACGGAAAGTTGTGTAACAGGATGATAAAGATGGGCTGTAAGACAGATTTTCTACTGAATATATATTATATCCATCCATTATTTATTTACCTATTTATTATTATCATTTATATAGAATATCTACTTATTTATCATATTTCACTTATATAAATCTGCTGTCCATCTAACCATCTATCATTTATCTAGCATCTCTCTTCTACCATTTATTATCTATCATCTCTTTATACATCTACCTATCTCTTTATTAATCCAACCCAAGCTAGTCTATCTAGCATATATCTCCTTGGAAAGCAGACAATGATGCAGATTTTTGTAAGTAGGAAGATTATTGTAAGACGGCTTTCAAATTTTACAGCTATGAAGGAAAACATTCAGTGGGTGGATGATGAGGAAACAACCATAAATGCATCAGTAGATTCTATGTGGAATACAAAGCAAGGTTAGCCCTTTAGATCACTTGGAGAAAAGCAAATGTGCTAGGTTCATTGATTGTGACTGTAAACCCAAAAGATGGATAAAACTTGAACTATGAAGCCCTCTTATGATGAGGTTATGTTTCAGAGAGAAACCCAGCTGATAGACATTGTCTGTTAACACTGCCATCTATCACAAATCTTCTTGTAGGCACTTCACTATATTCACAAAAGACTAGTCTCAAAGGTTATTGCTAGAGGAAGTGATCTATTTACATAGAAATCTGTTTTCTAGTCTTCTAAAGAAATCAAAAGATCACCGTGATTGTGTCTCGAGGAAATGATCTCCCCATGTGGCAGAGATCTGGGCAGATCCGCTGACCAAGACATGTAACCTGCTGTTATTGTAGAGAGTTTGGAGCATTTAGTCACATTGTATCCACAGTGAGTAAGCAGAGAGATATGAAAGCTACTCAATTTGGGTTTCTCATTTTTATTCCTTCAAGGACTCTAGCTATTGGAATGGTGTTGCATATGCTATAGATCAAAGAATTTGGCATTCTTGCAAGTTCTATTTTACAATTTACACGTTATGATGATGAAATTGATCATTTTTTCTGTTCATAGATCACAGAATATTGAACCTTTTTTTTGTTTTTTTTTTTTGTTTTTAAACTGGCACAGAGGTTCAAATCCATTTTTTTTTCTTGAAGATGAAAAGTACTCATCCTGTGAGGTCAGTATGTAGCTTCTGCTTCTGATCTTGGGGTATTGCTGCCTGGGGAGTGTTGAGCATGACTGTAACTATGTGTAGATATGTGTAACTTGTGATGTAATGAATGCTAATGAATAAAGACATATAGGTCATGTGTCTCGTTGCATGACAAAATACCAGACAAAACTCACATAAAAAGGGTTTATTTTAGCTCAGGTTTGAGGGTGCCAGAGTTTGGAACCACTGTTCACATCGTATCTATAGTGAGCAGAGAGAAATGAAATCTGAGAGATACCAGAGTAACTTAGTTTGGTTTTCTCATTTATATTCAGTCCAGGACCTTAGCTGTTGGAATAGTACTGCATCTGTACCTCAGATAACCTAATCTAAATTATTGCTAAGAAATATGACCTGGGATTTGCTTCCATGGTGATTCTAAAGCTCATCAAGTTGGCAAATAAGATTAACCATAACAAATTGTGCGTGGTCTTTCGGGTAACTAAAAATAACTCAAGCTGTTGTTTTATTATTTATTTTTCAGTGTTCTTTTTTTTTCCTATTATGCATTCTCTTTTCTTTAAGAAGTTCTGTTTTTGTGCCTCAGAGCCATTGAGCCTCCTAAACCCTCTTGCATCCTTTCAGATATGGAATTGACTTATAACTCAAATGTAGCCAATCATGTTAACTGGATTTCTATTTCAGGGTTAATATCCTGGTTAGTTTCAACTGTTAACTGGACATACCCTAGAGCTATGAGAGCAAGAGTCTGAATTGAAGGATTGACCAGGTCAGGTTGGCCTGAATGTGTGTCTATGAAGGATTGTTTTGATCTGTCATTGCTATAAAAGGGCTCAGCCTACTGGAGGTAGCATCATCCACTGGGCATGTGATTCTGATTCATATAAGAAACCTAGCTAAGCACTAACCTGCGAACAAATGGATAAGAAGTGTTCCTCTATTGTTTCTGCTGGAGTTCCTACCCAACTTCCCTCAATGATGGACTGTGACCTGGAAGGAAAAACCAAATAAACCCTTTTCCCTTCCAAGTTGCAGAGTGTTTTATCAGAACAACACAAAGGAAACTAGAATACTTAGTTTATGACTGAAACAACAAATTAATCTTCTACCCTGTAACTGCTGTTTAAGCTCTGAATGGCCCACACCCATTTTACTGAAGTAGGCAAAGCTGAAGTGGGATAATAGGAATATAAGGACATGGATGGTTTTTCTGCTTGCTTTATAGATGGAGCTACATGCTGCAGAGAGGAGACCAACACAGAGAACTAAAGATAGAGCTTGGAGCAAAAGCATTGGTTGTCATTTGAACAGCAATTGTACTTGAAATCACTCCTAAGTCCAGGCGTTTTGGTCTCGTTAAGACTTACTTCAAGCTAGTTTTAGAGTGTTTGTATATTCTTAACTAATAAAAAAGCAAAGCCATAACTAAAAAGATCACCAATAGACAATAGACCTTTCTTTGTTCATATGTGTATGCATGTGTATGTGTGGATCCATGTGCACATGCTGAGTGGCCTTGACTAACTCTGTTTTGAGCCTGGGTTCAAAGCTGGGCCAAAGCTTTTGCCACCCTTCCTTCTTTCCTGCTTGATAAGTTCCTGAAAACACCATAGGAGATGAGCCTCCACTCAACAACTGCCCCAACATCTGGCCTGGGAACCAATCAGGAACATACAAGTATCTCTTACAATGAACCTATCCAGTCTTGGTAAAGATTACCTAATTGTGACTGGCTTTAAAAGCTAGGGTCAGATGAAAGGGGAGGAGGTCTTCCCCTATCAGTGGACTTGGAAAAGGGTAGGGAGAAGATGAGGGAGGGAAGGTGGAATTGGGAGGGAATGAGGGAACAGGATACAGCTGGGATACAAAGTTAATAAACTGTAACTAATATTAAAAAAATAAAAATTTAATTAAAATGTCCAGTGTAATCTCAAAATAAACATTGGTTTGTTGAGTGTATTAAAAAACAAAAATAAAAATAAAAGGAGCCTGCTGGCTCCTCTCATAATCACAATTTTGTAAAGTGGCTGACCCTCTGCATGCAGGATTCTTGCTTTCTTGAAATAAAAACACTCTTGCATACTGCATTTGTGAGTGGTGGTCTCTGTGCAGCGATTTTGGACTTACCAATGTAGGTACATGCGCATGGAGACCAGAAGTTAATGTCAGGATGCCTTTTTAAATTATTCACCATCTATTTCTTTTTCTTTCTTATCACAAGATCTCTTATTGAACCTAGAGCTCACTGATTTGGCTACAGTGGCTGGTAATGCTAAGAACACTCTTGTCTCTGTGTCTCCATTGCTGGGATCGAAAGTGTGTCCTGCCATGCCTGGGGGTTTCATTTTTGTTTGATTTTAATGTAGCATCAGGAAGATAAACCAGGTTCGTGTGTTTGAGCGGAAACACTTTACTGACTAAGCCATTTCCCAGCCCTATTGGATTTTTTTTTTTTTACTTCACTTCCCCAGAATAATTGATCCCTAGTTCCTGATGTCTTTTCTGACCTGGTATGTGTTAACAGCCCTCCCCCCCGCCCCCAGTTCTCAGACTCTCTTCTTTCTGGCCATACAAGAATAAGAACAATTGTAAGTTGACTATATCAACTTTCCTTCCTTGTTATGTTTATTTTCTGTGTGTATGTTTGGGAATGTATATGTGCATTTACATGCACTTGCATACGTGTGTGTGTGTGTGTGTGTACAAGCCATGGCATGTGAATGGTACTCAGAGGATGACTTGCAATAGTCTGTCTGTCCATCCACCGTATGGTTTCTGGAGATCAAATTCAGGTTGCAGGCGTGGTGGCAAGTGCCTTTATATTTGCTGAGCCAACTTGCCAGCCATTATTTTACTTTATTATGTTTTATTTCCTCATCCACAAAATGAAAATTAGATGCAAAGTTACCCCTAAATCTCACCCCTCAACTATAAAATCTTGTGATTTTATCAGAAGAAGAAGAGAAACTGCAGCTAGAAGTTGCACAGACTTTAGCACATGCTTGATTCAAAGGCAATGCACTCAGGCGAAATAATTTTTAATTTCCCCCTTTTCTCTTGGATAAGGTCATGATGCTCTACAGAAAGTGAGTTTTTATTTTCCAGAAAGAAAAAAAGGCGACCTTTTTAAAAGAAGCAACAAGCGTTTGATAATGCCGTGTTATTGTTGCCTGGATTCCAATTACTGGGAAAGCATTCTCTGCTCTCCTGCTTCTTCCATTTCAACGTGCCATCTCCTCTCAGTGGAACTAATTGCCTTAAGCCATTACAAAGCTATAGCTACCCTCATCTCACTGCCAGAAAGTATAATCATAAAAGTATAAAATACACATATTAATTTTCCTCCCTTTCAACCAAACAAGTAGACCCAATCAGCACTCACTGCAGAAGTGATAGTTTGGTCTCTGCCATGAAAGTCTTAATGGAAATATTAGACATAGAACACACCTCCAAGAAGCAAAATATCTTGATTTCATTGCTTGGGGAAACAGTTGATCTTCCCCCTGTTTTTGCATCCTCCTCTGAAAATCTCTGTGGTTTTCTCATTTTCTCCCCTTTTCCTTTCTTTTCTATTGAGGGAGTGAGAGTCAAAAAAGAAGGCTATTATTATTCAGATACTCTGACTAAAACTACCAGGTATTTCAATTTGGGCATAAGTTTTATTTTATATCCAACATATTTCGTTATTTATTCCAAATTAAATTAAAACCGACTTCACGGTATTTGTTAGAGTTAAAGAGAAATGAATTCCTTCTGTGTTGGAGAACTCTCACCCTCTCAGGGATCACTTCAGACTCCCTAATGGATGCCATGATCTGCAGCTTTCGGCTCAGGCTCTCTGGTCTCCCCACAGTGGTCAGCAGGAGTGAATCTGTCTAAATTAGTAGTTTCTTGATGCTAACAGCATTGTTATTTCTGTATCAAGCTTGCACAGTGTGAGGCAATCTTACTATATGAATACCTGCCACTTTTCTGAGGTGTAGAATTGGGAATAGAGCAACTGACACTCTCACCTCTGAGGGCCCCTATTTGAGCAGAAGTTTTAGAAATATTGATGCTAATTATTTGCATCTATGTATTGACCTATGCATCTCTATATGTATATATTATAAATGGATATATGTATTCCTGCATTTATATATCTATGTGTTTATCAATCTACACAGCAATTTAGATATCTCTATATATGTATGTATATACATATATATGTATTATCTTTATCATCTATATATCATCATTTCATCTATCATTATCTTTTTCTCTGTCTCTCATAGCTCTCTCATTTCTACTTATCTACCTGAACTTTGTCCACACCTAAGCTTTTAAGATTTTCTCTTTTAGATACAGAGAACAAAAAGCAGGGATGGATGAGTTGGAAAACTCCTGATTTGAGCCAGAACATAAAAACCAATGACACCTTTAAACAAAGGTCTGGTCATGATTTATGACGTGATATCACCTCATATTACTTAATGCAGTGTCGCAGGAAAGGAACAGGGACCTTCACAGAGTTCACATTCTTACTTCTCCTCTGTTAGTGTGTGTGTGTGTATGTGTGTGTGTGTGTGTCTGTGTTTGTGTGTAACTGTAGTCTAATTACTTACACAGATTCTGTATGTATGTATTCATATTTGTAAATAAATGCTATCTTAGCAACTAACTTGCATATTGCTATGAAGGCTATATGAATTATCCTCTGGAAGGTCTAAGAAAGTTGTCACGTACCTTCCGTCATGCTCTGTAGTAATGTTTCATATTTATTAGTCATATTCTTAACCTATCTGCGAAAATCAACTCTCACTGCCTGATAGGAAATCTAGCAATATGGTCTTCATAATTAGAGGTTGTAATCTTGATTCTGTCAACTGCTGCAATATTGAAAAAGCCATAAAACCTTCCAGTATTGGTGTCTTCACCACCGACAGGATGATAGATTGCAGGTATTATAGGGAACAATGTCTTATTTTTATTTTTTTAATATTAGTTACAGTTTGTTAACTTTGTATCCCTGCTGTATCCCACTCCCTCTTTCCCTCCCAATCTCACCCTCCCACCCTCAGCTCTTCCCTGCCCCTTTCCAAGTCCACTGATAAGGGGAGAACCTTCTCCCCTTAGATCTGATACTAGTTTATCAGGTGTCCTCAGGACTGGCTGCAAAGTTCTCCTCTGTGGACTAGCAAGGCTGCTCCTCCATGGGGTATGTGTGTGTGTGTGTGTGTGTGTGTGTGTGTGTGTGTGTGTGTGTGTGTCAAAGAGCCCACCATCAAGTTCACGTCAGAAACAATCCCTGTTCCCCTTATTAGGGTACCCACTTGGATACTGAGCTACCAAGGGCTACATCTGAGCAGGGGTGTTAGGTTGCATCCATACACGGTCCCTGTTTGGAGAAACAGTCTCATAAAAGACCCCTGTGACCAGATATATTTGGTCCTTGTGGAACTCCTGTCCTCTCCAGGCCGTATTAACTCCCAACCACTTTGGAAATCAATCTGGTGCTTTTGCAGACAATTAGAAATAGTGCTTCCTCAAGATCCAGCTATATTACTCCTAGGCATATATCCAAAAGAGGCTAAAGTACACAATAAGGACATTTGCTCAACCATGTTTGTAGCAGCTTTATTCGTAATAGCCAGAACCTGGAAACAACCCACATGTCCCTCAGTTGAGGAATGGATACAGAAATTGAGGTGCTTTTACACAATGGAATACTACTCAGCAATTAAAAATGAGGAAATCATGAAATTTTCAGGCAAATGGTGGGACCTAGAAACGATCATCCTGAGTGAGGTATCCCAAAAGCAGAAAGACACAAATGGTATATACTCACTTATATAGACCTATAAGATAGGATAAATATGATTCCCTGCACTCTGCCGAGAGCTGGGACACAGAGTTAACAAAATGTAACTAAAAAGAAAAATAAAATTAAAAAAATTATTCTCCATGATAAGTAGGAACACAGATTATCCTTAGTATTCTCTATTAGTGTTAGTGTGTCCCCACAATACCACAATATTCAATGTTAGTTGCTAGTATCTATAGTACCTGTGAAATAAAGTTTTTAATACAAAAAAAAGAAAGGATAAATATACTGAAATCTATCCACCTAAAGAAGATAAACAAGAAAGAGGACCCAGGGTAAGATGATCAATCCTCACTTAGAAAGACAAATGGGATGGTCATTGAATGTAGGAGCAAACAAGTAACAGGACAGGAGCCTACTGCAGAGGGCCTCTGAAAGACTCTACCTGGCAGTGTATCAAAGCAGATATTAAGACTCATAACCAAACCTCCGGCAGAATGCAGGGAATTGGAACAATGTCTTTTAATTCCTTACTAAAAGCTTGGAAAGTCTTAGAAGTGTCTACTTCTTTTTCTGATTTTATGCAGTCTGATTCTATTATAGTACTATTTCCAAAGGGAACCTTGTTTCATCATTGTTCTGAATCTCTGATCTCTCATGTTCCTTATTTCAAAGTGTGTGAGTTATTTCTCTAATTGCCAAGACAATATACCTAACAAAATAAACTTAAAGAAGGAAAGAGCTTTATTTTTGTTCCTAGTCTAAGGGTGCCGTCTATCATAGGTGGGAAAGTGGTAGCAGCAGGAGAATGAAGTGTCTGGTCATATCATATCCACATAGAGGAGAATGCTGCTGACCAGCTGACTTTCTCCTTTTTATTGAATTGGGTCCTCAGCCCATGGGATGAACCTATTACAGTTAGGGTGAGATTTCCCACCTCAGGTAGCACAGCCTAGAAACTTTCACATCTGTATGTTTGTTTTCATTGCAACTCTAAATCTCAAATTAATAATCAAGATTAGCCATGGTACAAAGCTAGACACAAGGTAGACATATGATCATATACACAACATTGTTGAATTTAGTTAACTCAGAAGCTGGTCTAGATTACCCTTCAAATAGCTTTCCTTGCCATTAGAAGAAACATACCATCTGTAGGCCAAATCTGGCTGTAGGATTCAGCCCCCAGCTACATTCATCTTCCATGAAATAAAGCCTCCCTAGGACAGAGTTTTTGCCATGATGCTCTGTTTCTAGCCAAGTGGCCAGGCTGCCTGAATAGAAGTTGTTGCAGTGTTCTTGGCCTAGAGGCATCATTAGAAAGGCCTCCAGGTTGCCTGGGAGGATGCATCTGGTGGCATTTTTGGGCCAAATTTAACACATTGGCTCGTTAGCAATATTAATGACTGTCCTCAAATGGGCTCATACAAATGTCATTTCTATTCAGAGGTCTTCTACCTCACTCTGTGTGGCCAGGCTGAATGGGACAAGTGAGTGACATGCCCTTGATAGATAAATCTACATGAGGGGTTCAGCTCACATGCATTTGTTTGAAATCTATTCATTTATCTATTTATCATTTATCCATATGTCATCTATCTGTATCTATCCGTTTATCAATCTACATGATTAGTTATGTATCTATCAGCATATGCATGTATTATCTATCTATCCATCTATCAATCAACTATCATTTATGGATTGTTTACCAATCATCTTTAACCAATCTATAAATCACTTATATCTCATTTATCAATCTATCATCTATACATCATTTATGTATCTATGTGTCTGTCTGTCTCTCTATACCTGTCTATCACCTATCTATCACTTTTAAGTCAGTTCTTAGTTGTCAAAGGCTTATAGTGTGAGTGCTCTTGCCCTGCTTTGGTCCAGCCACTTTGTGGACCACTATAGAGGAGAAGAACTTGGAAGTACTAATTTAACAACATAATTTAACAGAGAGTTACTAAAGAGTGTGTTGAGTAGCTGTTTCTTCTAGTTAAAACATACTCCCTTCCCCTGGCCTGAAACAGGAAGGATCCACCAGAGAAGCCAAGGAAACTTGAGACATTGAGGCATCTCAGAGAGCTACAGGATTTACATGATTCCCTGCCACATTTGGAGCTTATTTGGATGAGTAACCCACAGATTGTGCAAGGAACTTCAAAGATGTAGCTTTATTAAGTTGTCACGTGGGCTTTCTGATAATGTTGTGCCTTTGTACCTGTGCTCCTGTAAATATCTCCAATAAATTTACCAGTTCATTAAGCCAGACTTTGGTACAATAGTCTATACCCTATCTGGGATAGGTAGACAGACATTTGTTATTATCTCTTCAGGAAAAGTCAAAGTAAAAGAATAAATATTTTCTTAACATTGAACTGTTATTATAGTGGTCTGATGACCTCAAATATTTGTAGGACATTAAAGATGAAGGTGGGTTGCAAAGGCTAAGACCTTTCATGGTTTGACCGTTTAATGTTCTAGCCCACCAATATAAGCATCCATAAGCATCTGTATCCAGCTGGTCTTTAAATGCACATTTTGGTTAAGTGCCTTTCAGAAAGTCTACCACACCAATTTTAGAAAAAATAAAGTCTGTTTCCCAAATGTGTTAATATCTGGAGTTTGTGGTGTTGTTGAGATTGTTGATACACACTGGGTTCTGGTCCATATCTTCCTGCTTGCATGGGAGAACTGAAATTTCTTCCCCATTTGAAATGATAGCTGACCATGTACCTTACATTGACAGGTGACATTTTATTAGAAGTATGCTGTGTTATCTCTAGATGAGAGCTTGAAAACTAGTGTCTATTTTCCTATAATTCCTTCTCCTCCACATAAGCTTATGCAGGGAGAAAAGCTCCATTAGCCTGAAGGATTGTCCCTGGCTGATCTAGGAGGACATCTGTGTGAGGGAGAAATGCATGTTTCAAGGAGGAATTTTCTTGGGAATTGCTTGTCATGGAGGCATAAACTAGTGCATTCTGCCTGAATTTGGAAACGTAGACAAGTATCAGTTATGATAAGGACCACTGTAATGAAAGTCAAAATGGATGGGTGCTGACTCCTGTGTTTCAGGCAGTCTCAAAATCTATAGTCATGCAGACTATAATTCCCCCTTTCTGTATGTCCTTAAAATTATATCCTGTCACACAGAAATGCAATCTCCTCCGGGTGCTCAGTAGGCAGCCTCGCTGACTGTGCTTGCCTGCTGTGTGTCTTTCTAGCCCAGTGGTTCTCATTCTCTGCTTCAGTACAAGCTCAATGACCTCCTGCTACAGTCAGAGACAATGTGACTCAACTTGTTCCCTCACTCAGCTCTCAATGTAAAGATGTGGTTGGCAACAAAATTAAAAATTTTCTTCCTGTATTCTATTTAAATATTTTTCTTGTTTTATCTTATTGCTGATAAAATTACACACTTCACACACAACTATTTTATTGCCCTTTCATGTGTATGATATACGTGTATGTGCGTGTTCTTGTGTTGAATGTGGGTGTATGTCATGGTATGAGTGTGGAGGTTAGAAAACAGCTTTAGGTGTGGTCCTACTTTCTACCTTCCTTGAAAAAAGCTTGTTGTTTGCCTCTGCATGTACCAGGTTAGCCGGCGTGCAAGCTCCTGTTGTTGCTTCACACCATGTCGCAAGGGGACACTACCATGCTGAGCTTTTATGTCTGTACTGAGAATTTTAACTCAGATCCTCATGCTTGAACAACAAGCACCTTACCCACTGAGTCTCTGCCCTGACACTATATGTAATTATTTTAAACACAACTATTTAAATCTGATAGTCCTCATAGTGTCACAGGAAGAACAGAGAGTATTTATGCTTCTTTTGACTTGATTAGGTGTGAGACATTTGGCATTATTCTTATTTCTGCTCCCTGGCTTGGGTACTTGCACACTTAGTCACACAAGTGTCCTTGAAAGAGAGGTTAAATATACAAGATTTAAATAAGGTATAAATCATCCAAGGAGACGATGGCACAGAGAGACTGGAAAGAACAGAGGCCAAGTCTTCAAGAGCCTGAACCTTCACTCTTGCAGATACAAGACATAGAATGGGAAAAGGAGAGGGGACAAAATGGTCATATGCATTTGAAGTTAAAGCAGAGTTTGAGCCCTTTGTAAAGAGAAGTCAGAATGCAGTACAAATAAAAGGCTTGACATGGTATCAGGTGAGAATAAAGATGTTCCATGCCTATAGACTTTTCTGTCCTGATGGAGGATGAAGGCTGCATATATCCACCCAACTTCACTATTTGTCCCAGGAAGTTCAAAAAGAGAGGTGTACCCCAGGAAATGACACTGTTGCTCTGTAGGAAATTTATGTAAACCACTGTGCAGGTCTGTGATGGTATAGGTTGATTGGAAAATTTCCCTCATTAGTTCTTACATTTGAGCACTTGGACTCCAGCTGTTGGTGCTGTTTCCGAAAGCTGTTGAGTCTTTAAGAGGTGCTTCATCGCTGGAGGAAATGAGTCACTGGGTATGAAACATGAGTGTATATAACCTAGCCCCATTCTTGTTAATGTACTGCTTACTGACTATAGGCATAATTGGAACAGCCATCCCAGCTGCCTCCCCCCACCCCCCTGCTGTGTTATTTCTGTCATGCTTGACCATATCCTTTATTATGCTGTGAGGAAGGATAAGCCATTCCTCCTTTGAGTAGCTTCTGATCAGCTCTTTGGTCATAAGAAGAAGGAACCACTAGGATCCCTGGCCCCAAATTACATACATATCCTCTCAATTTTCTATTTTGGCATACCATTCTTGTCTCATTTCTGTTGTTGTGGTAAAAAGTAGCATGAGGGAAGAAAGGGTTTATTTGGCTTACTCTCCCATGTCTCTGTCCATCACTGTGGGAAGTCAAGCTAGGAGCTCGAGGAGCTAGTCACACCACACCTACAAACAGAAACACAGAGAAGTGAATGCCCCAGGCTCTCACTTGCTTGTTTGCAGCTAATGCTCCTCATTCTCACACATCCCGGGACCAGCTGTTCATGCAACGGTGCTGCCTGCAGCAGGCTGGGTCCTTCTCCATCAGTTAACATTCAAGACAGCCTCCCCACAGATATACCTAGAACCCCATGTGGTTCTAGGTTGTGTGAAGTTGACAATTAAAACTAAACAGCACACCCACCAAGTGTGAAGATGGTACTAACCTACATCCGCTTAAAACGTGGTTAAAAACATGTACATTAAAATCATACATCATTCAAATCATGTGTCACCTCCTTTTTGTTCAGGAATGGAAAATTTTATCACAGAATATTTGCTCCAAACTGACAAAATTCATTTTAAACAAGCACATTTATTTTCTATTTCCATATTTATTTACGCTCGATAATTAACTAGTCCAGGAGCAACTGCACAGGGATTCTGATTGTGTTGATGATGAATTCAAACAAATTAAAAGGAAACAAATGTGTGCTTTGGGCAAGGTTTGCCAAGTTTCAAATTGTATCTGCATTGTGTAAGTTCTCAGAGGAGATTGAAACAGCCCCATGAAAGGTGTTCTGCAACTAGTGGGAACTCTACAGTTTGCTGAGGTATCTACTCAAGTGTCAGTTTTAGCTTCTTCCATGTTGAAGGCATTTTGACTTGCATGATCACTCCATTGTCACAAAATACAAACAAGATTTGGAGAAATTTGGATTTTATTGTTAAAGCACTGGCTGTAACACAATTGTTTGCAAATGAAGATTTTGCTTTTTTGGACTTTGTCCATTCTCAAATTAATTAGCCCTTTATGATATGCATAGCTGGCACATCTTGTATTCCAACAGACGGTAAGGACACATTTTTGCTAACAATCACATTACTATGGTATGTGTGGATCACATCCATTTCCAAGAGGCTGGACACCAGTTTGGGCATTCCGCCATATAAACACAAAGAAGGAAAATAAATCTTCCTTCCAACTCATCATGCAGCAAAAATTGGAAGCTGAGAATCTACCTTGGAAGCAGGATATACTT
>NW_026585504.1:56946285-56999179 GCF_907164565.1 Psammomys obesus | reverse complement strand
CTACAACCGTACCACACTGAATGTGCCCAATCTTGTCTGAGCTTGGAAACACATATCCACCAAAAAAGAGAGGGAGGGCGAGAGATGAAGGCAGATGAGGAGGAGGAGGATAAAATAATAGAGGAAGAGGAGGGGAAGAAAGGAAGAAGGGAAGAAGAAAGAGAAGAAACAAAAGAACAAAAGAAAGACAGAGAAAGAAAGAAAGAAAGAAAGAAAGAAAGAAAGAAAGAAAGAAAGAAAGAAAGAAAGAAAGAAAGATGGAAATGGACAAATAAATTGCTAGGTTTGGGGGTAGGGGCAACTCAGATCAAGCCTATCTGCAACAGCCTGTACTGTCACTGTTGCTATGAAAGGAATGCCAAGCCTCCTACCCAAGTCACTAATGTGACTCTTTCTTTCTAATGGAAACTAACATATTCCCTCATGTGCCTTAATTTCAGAATGATAGACACTCTAATTCCCATTCCCCAACGAAGTTTACAGGGCCAGGCTTCTGGTCACACAGCCTCTATGTATCTAATGCCAAATGTGCCCCTACTCCGCTTTTTCCCATCTTCATTACAAAATTATTTACTATTTTCTTAAAATGCAAATCTCCCCACACTTCACCTACCACATAAGACTTAAGTATAGCTTGACCCCCTGCAGGTACTGTAAAATTCAAGTAGGTAACATGAAGGCCCACCTTCCTCTAAAACATACAAGAAGGTACTACACATTCTGCCTCCTGAACCTCTTCTCAGAGATCTTGTCATGGTTTCTGTTTCCAGTGTTGGCGCCTGAATTCTCCTGAGAGAATCCTTCCCAAAATTGTCTTTTTATAACCATCCAATCAAATCACTTACCCAAAAGGACAATCCCTCCCAGTGTCCCCCTTTCACAAATGATCTTTGCTTTATTATGTATGGCTCAAATTTGTGGTTTCTTTAAAATTAAGAGCTGTGTTCCAAGAAAAGGGTGTGAGTTTCTGTATTAACTGATGACATTAACACTCCATGACCGGTTAAGGGGAAGGTTTGTGTTGTATATATGAGGTAGAGAATAGCATCTGGAAGATACTGGTAGAGGCATCTGGGAGAATCTAGAGCAGAGAGATTGCATATGACTGAATATGGCCAGTAGACCAAAGTTGGCCATGAGGGTGAGAGGGAAAAGGAAAAAAAGAGAGAGAGAGAGAGAGAGAGAGAGCTGGAGAGAGAGAGAGACAGACAGAGACAAAGAGAGAGAGGGAAGAAAAGAGAATGAGACGGCAATCAAGAAAGAGAAAACCCGTCCACGTGGTCCAGATGGTGCACCAACTTCCAGAAGCTCTACTTGGGGTTGGAGCTGCCTTTCACCATAAAGCCATTGATGGTGAATAAGGCGGCATCACCCAGGCCACCCGGGAACAAATAGCAGCAGGGCCACGCCAGGCGCAGGAAGCTGCCTGCCCAGCAGCTCAAAGGGCGATGGTGGCTCCAGGGACTCAGCCACATACTCCAGGAAGGCCTACAGGTCCTAGGAGGCTGGCAGCCACAGCCGGGCCGGGGCCCAGCAGTGCCCAGTACCCGAAGGTCGGACAGGACATGGTGAGGACACCTAGGGCAGCAGGCGCCAAGGCGAGTGCGTCCTGAACCTGTAGGGAGGGAGGGAGGGAGAGAGGGAGAGAGAGAGAGAGAGAGAGAGAGAGAGAGAGAGAGAGAGAGAGAGAGAGAAATCAAGAAAGAGAAAACCAAGAGAAAGCCTAGCTCTGATTTAAGTTAGAAGGAGAATGTGAAACTAGGGGAAAGGAAGCCCCTGAGCTGAAGGAAATTTAGGGTGGGGGTGAGGGGTGAGAAGAGATGAGAAGAACCAGCATGGACTCTGAAATGCATTATGTGTGTTATATGTCACTGTGGACCTAGGAAGCCTAGTGGCCAGCATGTGCTTTAATATGCTAAGAGGCACCACAGATAACCTTTTGTCCTTTCTGCCAATGATAAGGGAGATGGCTGTTTTGGTAGAGGGGAACCAATCTCACAAGTTCCGAGGGATGTTGGCTTTTGTCTAGCTGCCTGAATTTGGAGAAATGGAGTTTCCTTTAGACCTGACAGCTTCCAAGACTGATACATGGGTTTATTCACAATCCCTTGTAACACATGAACAAAGCTGAGCTGCATCTTCTAAGGGGGCTGTTTTCAACGTCTTGGTTCCTCAAGGCACCTAGACCAAAGTTACCATTGCACTTGTCACCGTTTTCTTCTCAGGGCTGGTTGTCATCTGGCCTCTGAGGCCTTCTCTCAGGTCTTTTCATGCTCCCAGTTGGCCATCTGTATCACATTGTGGAATGTTCTTCCTTTTCATGGGCATGTTTGTGCAGTGCAGGTGAGTGCTCCTGAAGGTTCAGGTGTGGGCATGTGGAACCCAGAGGTCAATGTCCAGTTCTTGCTCCATCACTCTTCACCTGCTGTTTGGATTTAGGCATCTCACTGAACGTGGCTCTCATGGATTTGGCTATCCAGCCAGCCAATCAGCTCTAGTATCTGCCTGTCTCCATTCCCAAATCCACAGTTCTGCCATATGTGGCTATTGATGTTGATTCTGGAGATTTTAACTCAGGCCCTCATGCTACACTTTAACTCCTGAGCCATCTTCCAGGACTGCATGCTCATTGCTTTTCATGCTATAGTCTCTCTTGAGAAAATACTTCTTCTCCCTCCCATTTTCACCATACTACAACTACTGTTTTTATTCACATTTACAATTTAGTTACCTCTGCATACAGTATAAGATTAATATACTCCCTATAAGTGGCTTAGATCAGTTGTCCTCTGACATAATAGCAAAGAAAAAAGAAATTAATTAGTATTTCAAGTGAGATTGTTGTAAAGAAGAAAGTAGAAGGGTTTCAGTGTTTGAAATTGGCTTCTGCATGGTTCCAATGCATTAGACAGGAGGTGGGGTGTTTTACTTTAATATGTGCCTCTTAAGGTTTTGCAGTACATCACCACACCACACTTTTCATTACCAATTATCCCTACCATCCAAACGTAATTTGCAAAATAAAAAGATACATGCTTCATCTGTGGGTGAGTGGATTTGTTTAATTGGCAAGTTGTCATGATTTTTCGTAGTGGTGGTTTTTTAACTAAGTGAAAAAAGACAAATGATAAATTATAGGAGCATCATTTGTCATTTGTGTAGTGACCGCCTCTGAATTCTAAGTGCTGTGCACACTAATGCATCTGTTATTCTCTGTGACAAATAGGACTATCAGAACCTCTAATAGATTGCACTGTTTTTTTGTTCTCTGTGACAGGTTTATTTATTCTTTCTTCTGTGTTTAGAAGACCCACTCCTACCCATCTGCCTCAGATTGTAGCCAAGGCAGAGGTAACACAGAGAAGAAGCCAAACTTTGCTCTGAAAGCAGGGTGACTGCAATCATGATTAGAGTATGGGGTGTCTTTGCCAACATCTGGAGGGGAAGGATATGAGAATTGAAGCTGTTTGTGAAGTGGCAGCAACTCTTCACTACAGCTGTAGGAGGAGGGCACCATGAGCGTGGGCTTCAGACATATTGTTGAGCAGTCTAACGACACATGCTCTATCATCTAGGCTGATGCCATTATTTGAGCCAACTGAGGGCTGCGTGTGTGAATAAAATGCATTGGTAGGTCATTTTATTTATTAAAGTATAAAAATAATAAAGTACTAGATAATAACAGTCAATATAATTGCTTCTATGATTGCAATGAAGGACACTTTAATTTTCTTTTAATTTTAATGTGCTTTTAAAAGGGGAGCCAGGAAGATGGCTCAAAGGGTGAAGTACTGATACTTAATCATTAGGATCTGAGTTCAGATCCCCAAGCACCCATGTAGAAGCTGAGAGCCACAGTCTGTACACAAGTCTGTAACTCAGGGCTGGGTGGGACAGAGACAGGTGGATCCCTGAAACCTGCCTGCCAGCTACTCCAATAAAAAACGTGAGTTCAAGCTTCAGCAAGAGAGAGAGTGGAGAGTGATACAGGGGAAGATGCTCAGCCGTGACCTACTTCTGGCTTTGATTGTAACTATCTGTGTACAGACCTGCAAACACTACATGCAGACACATAAAGAAGTAAATAAATGTAATAAAATCAACTTAAAAAAGAAACTTCTGCTGAAGGAGAACAGAAACACCAAGAAACAGCCCCCAAAACATCTTTTCTGATCTTTTCTCTATTAGACTCTTTTTTTTCCTTTTCAGGAAATGAAGCACAGCGAATAAGTAGTAAGCATCTCTCTTAGTTACGTGGAATTCACTGAAGTGTTTTGACCTTATGTATGAAAACCTACTCAAATTTAGCAGAAGGACAGCTCAGCTCTTCAAGAAGAAGAGAAAGACTTTGTTCCTGCAAGCAGACCCATCTAAGGGCCAGCCACTGAAGAGCGATCACACGTCACAGAGCAAACTTAGCTGTGAGAAGCTCAAAGAGGGGAAGTGGAACATCCAGTGTATTCTTAAGTTAAAAACTGAATGAAACTATCTGCCATGAATAAAGTTTCAGTCCGATAAACTGTTTTCCTGTTCTGATGGCTAATTCTCACTGTCAACTTGTATAATCTGGAATCAACTAAGAGATGTAGGACGATGGGTGTGTTTCCAGGGATGATTGTGTATCTTTTTCCTGTAACTTGGCATCATTTACTCTCATAGACATTGTTATATTTAAAGTATTCAGTTTGCATTTTAAGGAGATAAATCTTAGATGATTAAGTGACTAGATAAACTAACAGATTATTAATGAATTCATAGCTCAGTAGAAAGATAATGAAGAGTTTCCACTGTGAAAGACCCTATTCAGGGCAGGAGATACAGAGATATAGAGTAGAACCACTTGTCAGAGAGTACCGAGTCTCAGGAGAAAGTTGTTTTTAAATTTGTCTTCCTTTTTTTATACCTAAGTGTCAAAAGAAAATTACAGTATATCCTGTGGATTAATTCAGTCATATGCTTCAGATAACAGAGGCTTCAAGAACTCTGGCTTCTAAAATCTATCAAAGTGTCAGTACAGTGGCCACACCTTTCCATCTACCTTCAGCATGACAAATGAACCTCTGAAATCAAAAGGCTGGTTTAGATGGGTTAGGCATGAAATAATCACAGACTTGCTCTTTCTTTGAATTGTGCAACTAGGAATGTACAAAGGAAAGGTATTTTAATATGTGAAAGCAGTAGCTTTCCTAGCAAGACCAAAATAAATAGATGGTATATGAAAAGACCTTTGTCCAGGTGGAAGCTGCTCTGATAGGATGTGAAAAGCAGCTGCCAAAGGTTCTGTGTGCATCCAGGGAAGCCAAGATGTAGGAAGTATCTGAGCAATGAGAGACAGGAACTCGGGGAAAGAGAAAGAATGGAGAGGGTTTAAGAACAGGATGACTCAATTATTTGTATGTAAGGGAAGTGAAAACTAACTTATAGAAAGACAGATACTTAACTGAGTCAAGAAGGAAAGTAACTGACAGTCTAGACTGGGTGGCCACTGTGAGTGACACAGCAGGGGTCAACCACTTATAATATATGTTTATACTGGCCTGATACGCTTTTATTTTTCTTAGATCTGGAGCTCGGAATGAATTCTACAATCTTAGGTGGTTTTTAAAAATCAAAAGGAAAATCCAATTCCCTAAGACATAAAAAAATCTGCAAGTTTCAGATTCACTATGCAAACTAAAGTTGGACTGCAAAGCTTGTTTGTTGTATATGTAACATCTATATGCAAAATAGCAAAACTGAGTTGTGACAGCATCACGTGACCCATACAGCATAAAAGTTATCCTATCTCATCTTTTACTCCAAACGTGTGCAACTTCTGTTGTAAAAAAGAAACCATATTTACTTTTCAACCTGATACATATTTTTATTTGAGATTATTCTTTTTCTGTTTTTCAAGGTATATTTTTAAGTTTTTCTATTTTCTGTATTTGTACTTTTTTTTTTTTAATGCATGCCTGTACACCAGAAGAGGGCATCAGATCCCATTATATATGGTTGTGAGACACCATATGACTCTGGAAATAGAAATCAGGACCTATAGAAAAGCAGAACAGTCATTTCTGAGCCATCTCTCCAGCTCTCCATTCACAGGGTGCCTTAGTTGCTTCCCTATTTTGTCATGACAAAACACCATGACCAAGGCAACTTATAAAAGAAACCATGTAATTGGGAGCTTGTTTATAGTTTCAGAAAGTTAGACCCCAACCTTCATGGTAGGAAGCATGGCAACAGGGAGGGAGATATAGCTCTGGAACTGTAGCTGAGAGTTTACATCTAATCCACAGTGTAACTCAGAAGAGGGAGGAGAGACAAAGAGACAGAGATATCGATATTGAGAACTAAAAATGGCAGGTGCTTCCGAAACTTCAAAATCTACTCTTAGTGACTCACTGCCTCTAATGTGGCCACACCTAATCCTTCCCAAACAGTTCTACCAACTGGGACTAATAATTCAAACATATGTACCTATGGGGACCTTTCTTATTTAAACCATTTTAGATGATTAGTTTTGATTGTCAACTTGAAGGGATTGAGGATCATCATGGAACCAAACATCTTTGTGTGTTTTGAGAGATTATCTAAATTATGTTAATTGAGGTGAGACCTACTCTAATGTTCAAAGCATGGATCCGTGAGCTAGAGTACCAAGCAGAATAAAAAGGAAAAACAATAGGAGCATTGGAATTTTTCCCCCTTTGTTTCCTGTGACTAATAAGAGATGAGTATCACAGAAGAGAAAACTTCTGCCAAATATTTCCTCAAGGACAGTACACAGGATCTGCATTCTAGAAGGGGCCAAGGCTACTTCTCAAGCTGGAAGTCAGACTTAGTTATTTGTAAGAGTCTTCTACATGGTAATGGTTTGGGCATCATGGAACCTATAGGATTGAAGGAATCATGGGGAGAAGCTGAAACTTGGCATTTTGGAGAGTTGGAGTTCTTAAAGAAGCAAGAGAGTATGTAATTTATTTTGAAATTTCAGGAGCCCACAGTTAAGAGACTTTGGATATTATAAAATGACTGAAAATTTAAAGTATATGAATCTTTGACAACAGACTGGCACTTTAAAAATTATAATGTTTTATATTGTGATTTTTACATGAGATATTGGGGATAATCAAAGAAGGACAGTTACTGTTTAATGGTGATAACTCTGTGTCAAGTTGAAAAGGGGTCAGTTATACTAGTTAGGTTTTGTCAACTTGACATAAACTAGATTAATGTAGGAAGAGGGAATGTCAATTTAAGAACTGCCTCCATCAGATTGACATGTGGGCATGTCTACAGGACATTTTCTTGGTTAATGATTAGTGTGGGGAGTGCTACTCTTGGTCCTGAGTTGTGTTAAGAAAGCAGGCTCCTGTTATAGTTGCCAGTGTCCTTTTAAACTGGGTTTAGCAGTGTCTCTTGTTTGAAATTTGAGGACTCATGGTATCTTTCTTAATTTATTTCCTTTTTTTCAAAAAAAATTGCTTGAGGTTTATCAAGTTTCTCTGGACAAACATTTCTTCAATTCATTCATTCTGATGTTTCTGACAAACATGTTTAAGAGTACTGTTTTTGCTTTAAGTATACATTCTGACACTATAAAATTCAACTGTTATCACATCATCAAATGCTTCATAAATTTCTCTTAATTTCGCCTTTAATCCAGATCATGCTTTCACATTTTATAAATTTCAGAATATTTTAAGCCATCCTTAATTTTTTGAATTAGAAATATTATAAATTATCTTTAAATTTTATTAACTTGGGGATATTTGTAATTATATATTATATATTAATTTAAAATTTATTATCTTGTGGTTAGAGATAAGACTTATGCTTATCTCAATGCTAAATATATTGAAATATCCTCTGTGGTATATTTCAGTATTTCATATACTTTGGACAAAATATGATTTTTAAATTGAAAATATAATTTTTTCATACAGTAGATTATGATTTCAGTTTTTCCTCCCTCAGCTCCTCCTATATGCTTCCACCTCCCTACCCACTCAAACCTAAACCCTTTCTTGCTTTCATTAGAAAACAAACAGGGACCTAAAATAAGGATAATAATAATCATAATAATAGATAAAATAAAGAAAACAAACACTAATAGAACTAAACAAATAAACAGACATAAAGGATCCAAAGAAAAAGGCACAAGGAATACATATAGACTTAGGGAAACACATGTTGGCAAATATAAAAATCTTATGACCACACAAATCAAACACCATAATATATAAGCAAGATACCTGTAGGGAAAAACAAACAGTAAAAAAATTGGCAAAGCATTATGAGGCACTCCCCCAACAGAAACAAAACGCTCCAAAATTACTACTGAGTTAGTCTTGTCTTGGCCAGGAATAGTGTTACACAACAATATCTTTTTTTTTAATTGTTTGTTATCATTATTTACATTTTATCAACTCTGCATCCCAGCTGCATCCTGCCCCCCGATTCCCTCCCAATCTCATCCTCCCCCCCTCAGCTTCTCCCTGCCCCTTTCTAAGTCCAAGGACTGGGGAGGACCTCCTACCCTTTCGTCTGGCCATGTTTTATCAGGTATCTTTTTTTTTCCATTTAAATTATTTTTATTTCTTTTATTTAAATATATTTATTTTTTTATATTTCACAGGTTATTTACTTCGTATCCCAGCTGTAGCCTCCTCTCTCATTCCCTCCCAATCCCACCCTTCCTCCTTCATCTTCTTCATGCCCCTTTCCAAGTCCACTAATAGGGGAGGACCTCCTCCCCTTCCATTTGACCCTAGCTTATCAAGTCTCTTCAAAAACTGACTGCAATGTCCTCTTCTGTGACCTAGCAAGGCTGCTCCTTCCTCAGGTTTGGGGGTGTGGAAGAGCTCGCCGTGAGTTCATGTCAGAAATAGTCCCTGTTCCCCTTATTTGGACACTGAGCTACCATGGGCTATATCCGAGCAGGGGTTCTAGGTTATATACATACATGGTACGTGGTCCTTGGTGGAGTGTCAGTCTCATGAAAGACACCTGCGCCCTGATATATTTGGTCCTTGTGGCGCTCCTGTACTCTCCAGCTCTTACTAACTCATGCAAAATTTTATTTTTAATATTTTTGAAAATATGTTTTATAAGCTCTTTGACTTCAGGGCTGGCTTCGAAGTCCTACTCTGTGGCCTAGCAGTACTGCTCCTCCCTTGGGGGGTGGGGAGTCAAAGAGGCTGCCATTGAGTTCCTGTCAGAGATAGTCCCTGTTCCCCCTACTGTGGGAAATCAATTGGTTATTGAGCTACCAAGAGCTTCGTCCCACTAAAGGTTCTAGGTTATATCCATACATGGTCCTTGGTTGGAGAAACAGTTTCAGAAAAAAACCCTGTGCCCAGATATATTTGGTCCTTGTGGGGCTCCTATTCTTTCCCTCTCATACTAACTCCCCTTCTGCTGAAGGTTTGGTTATGAGTCTTAGTATCTGTTTTGAAACGCTGCTTGGTAGGATCTTTCAGATGCCTTCTGTGGTAGACTCCTGTCATATGTCCAATGCACATCTCATTTGTCTTTCTAAGTGAGGATTGATCATCTTAACTCGTGTCTGCTTTCTTGTTTATCTCCTTTAGGTGTATAGACTTCATTATGTTTATTATATCTTGTAGGTCTATATAAGCGAGTATATACCATGTTTGTCTTTCTCCTTCTGGGATACTTCACTCAGAAGGATCTTTTCTAGATCCCACCATTTGCCTGCAAATTTCATGATTTCCTCATTTTTGATTGCTGAGTAGTATTCCATTGTGTAAAAATACCACAATTTCTGTATCCATTCCTCCGATGATGGACATCTGGGTTGTTTCCAGGTTCTGGCTATTACAAATAAAGCTGCTTCAGCAAATCCTACCGGCCTGCGCCACCAGAACCGGCAACCTGCTACAGAGGGCCTCTGAAAGCCAGAAGAAAACAGGAAACAACCTTGGAACCTGCCACAGAGGGCCTCTGAAAGCCTCTGCAGTACAGACTGTCAAAGCAGATAATGAGCCTGATGGACAACTGATGGGCAGAGTGAATGGAATTTTATGTAAGAAGTGGGAAATATTAAGAGCTGGAGGGGACGGGAACTCCACAAGGAGAGCAACAGAACAAGATAATTTGAACACAGGGAACTTCCCAGAGACTCATACTCCAACCAAGGACTATTCATGGAGATAACCTAGAACCCCTGCACAGATGTAGCCCATGGCAGTTCAGTGTCCAAGTGGGTTACATAGTAATGGAAAGAGGGACTGCCTCTGACATAATCTGATTGGCCTGCTCGTTGATCACTTCCCCCTGAGGGGGGAGCAGCCTTACCAGGCCACAGTAGAGGACAATGCAGCCACTTTTGATGAGAACTGATAGACTAAGATCAGAAAGAAGAGGAGAACCTCCCCTATCAGTGGACTTGGGGAGTGGCATGCATGCAAAAAGGGGAGGGAGGATGGGATCAGGAGGGGAGGAGGGAGGGGCTTATGGGGGGATACAAAATGAATAAAGTGTAATTAATAAAATAAAAAAAACAAATAAAGCTGCTAAAAACATGGTTGAGCAAATGTCCTTGTTGTGTACTTGAGCAAATTTTGGGTATATACCTAGCAGTGGTATAGCTGGGTCTTGAGGAAGCGTTATTCCTAATTGTCTGAGTAAGCGCCAGATTGACTTCCAAAGTGGTTGTACCAGTTTACATTCCCACCAGCAATGGAGGAGGGTTCCCCTTTCTCCACAACCTCTCCAGCATGTGTTGTCCCTTGAGTTTTTCATCTTGGCCATTCCTATGGGTATAAGGTGAAATCTCAGGGTCGTTTTGATTTGCATTTCCCTAATGGCTAATGAGGGTGAGCATTTCTTTAAGTGTTTCTCTGCCATTTGATATTCCTCTATCGAGAATTCTCTGTTTAGCTCTGTTCCCCATTTTTTAATTGGATTACTTGGTTTGTTGCTTTTCAGCTTCTTTAGTTCTTTATATATACTGGATATTAGCCCTCTGTCAGATAACGGGTTGGTGAAGATTCTTTCCCAATCTGTAGGCAGTTGTTTTGTTTTGATGACAGTGTCTTTTGCTTTACAGAAGCTTTTCTGTTTCATGAGGTCCCATTTATTGATTGTTGCTCTTAGAGCCTGTGCTGTTGGTGTTCTGTTCAGGAAGTTGTCTCCTGTGCCAATGAGTTCTAGGCTGTTCCCCACTTTTTTTTCTAACCAATTAAGAGTATCTGGTTTTATGTTGAGGCCTTTGATCCACTTGGACTTTAGTTTTGTGCAGGGTGATAAATAGAGATCTATTTTCATTTTTCTGCATGTAGACATCCAGTTGGACCAGCACCATTTGTTGAAGATACTATCTTTTTTCCATTGAATGGATTTGGCTACTTTGTCAAAAATCAAGTATTCATAGGTGTGTGGGTTTATTTCTGGATCTTCTATTCGGTTCCATTGATCCTCCTTTCTGTTTCTATGCCAATACCATGCAGTTTTTATTACTATTGCTCTGTAGTACAGCTTGAGATCGGGGATGGAGATACCTCCAGATGATCTGTTGTTATACAGGATTGTTTTGGAGATTCTGGGTTTTTTGTTTCTCCATATGAAGCTGAGAATCTTTTTTTTTCAAGGTCCAAAAGAATTGAGTTGATATTTTGATGGGAATTGCATTGAATCTGTAGATTGCTTTTGGCAGGATGGCGATTTTCACAATGTTTATCCTACCAATCCATGAGCACGGGAGATCTTTCCATCTTCTGATATCTTCTTCAATTTCTTTCTTCAGAGACTTGAAGTTTTTCTCAAACAGGTCTTTCACTTGCTTGGTTAGCGTCACCCCAAGGTACTTTATGTGGTTAGTGGTATTGTGAAGGGTATTACACAACAATGTCTTAACTTATTATTGCCAGTTTAATCATGTATTTTGAAAACATAAGACAACTCATCTTATTTTAAGGATTAAAAGGAAGTTAACAGTATCCGTAAGCAGCCTTTAGCTATAGTATGCACATGGCCTGATTTTAAACTTTATGGACAGACCTACATTCAGACATTACAGTAGAAGAATAGTTTTAAATGTCCCATTTCATCATCTGGAGCAATTTGGAAATGTTTGTGTCCCACAAGTACTCAAAGAAATCATAGCATTGTAGGTTCCATGCCTAGACAGAACAGTAAGTCACCAGGGATAGATAAAAGTTTGTTAGTTCTCAAGTGCTATGTCAAAAAATTTTGAACTCTTTTTTTAACCAGAACAATTTGTTCTTCATGTTTGTAAATGCCTTATTTGCATTTATTACATTTATTATTTACTAATCAGTGAGTGTGTGTGTGGTTGTAGAAGTACAGATGCCATGGTATGGGTGGGTATGCCAGAGGGTAACTTTTGGGAGTTGGTTCTCTCCTTGCACTGTGGGTTCAGGGATTTAAATTGTGCAAGCTCCTTTACCCACTATGAAATCAGACAGCCCCTTATTTGCATTTCTATTATGTTTCTTTCCTGCATTACTGTGGGTATTGCTCAGTGCTTTGTACAGACCTAACAAAATTAGCCAAAAAAAGCTACAGCCAATGCTGAAACTTTTGACCTATGATTTTCACTGTTTTTGAGACACGTTTTTACTGTGTAGCTCTGACTGCCTTGAACTTGTTATGTTGACCAGGCTGGGCTCTCAGATATCTGTCTACCTCTGCCTCTGTCTTCTGCATGCAGTGTCTAAAGACATGCACCAAGTATCCCAGATAATAATACTTTATTATCTTTATATTCTTCCTATGGAGATACCAGAATCAGAAATACAAAGTTATCCTTGGCTACATAAAGAGTTTGAGGCCAGTCTGAGCTATAAGATACCTCATCTCAAAATAAATAAAACAGGAGAAACAAACAAACAAACAAACAAAAACATTGGAGTTGTATGCATAGCCTTACAGTTGGGACCTAGAGGTAGGGATTTTGATTAAGTCCTTTATACTAGTTTAAGATAACCAGGTGCATTCTAACGTGAATGAAGTACTATGTGAAAAACCTTTTTAATATTGAAGCTAAGAACCTTGTGAGAGATTTGAGAACTGTCAGTAATTTTATTGAAACTATGAAATACCTCAAAAAAGTTATAGCACCAATGAATTCTAGAAAACTTTGGTGGAAGATATATAATTTAAGCAATCTTCAATGCTCAGAAAGGTTCCATATTCTTTTCAAAAATTAGTATTCATTAAAAACAAAACAAAAATAGAAAACATATTTGAAAACATATTTCGAAGATTAAAAAGCAAGAAAAAATTTATAGTTCCACTATTCAAACAAAACCACAGTTGTATTTATATTAATAAATATAGAAAGAAAACCTAAATGAGTCATTTACAAACATGGAGAACAAGCTGTTTTAAGAAATATTTGGAATATTTTAGACATCAAAAATAACATTTTCAAATAACACCTGAGTGCCACTTGTCCACATCCCAGTGTGTTATATATAAACTCCCAGTGGCCTGTGATTTCTACTAGGGCATAAATGGTTTTCATAGATCCTATGGCCTTTGAGGACTAATGACTACTGGTTAGTTATCATCCATGTACCCACTATTATTTATCTGTCTATTCATTGTTCTATTCATTCAGTTACCCACTCATTCCTGTATCCATGTATCTGTCTGTCTATCTCTATCTATCTATCTATCTATCTATCTATCTATCTATCTATCTATCTTCTATCTATCTATCTATCTATCTATCTATCTATCTATCTATCTACATATCACCTATCTATATATCACATCCATATCTTAGTTACTTTTTGGTGCTGTGACAAAACACCATAACCAAAGCAACTTGTGGAAGACTTGACACTAACTTATATTTTCAGAGGGTGTTCATAATGGTGGAAGAGGCATGGTAAGAAGTGGCTGGAGCAGGAAGCTGAGTGAATCACATCTCCAGATACTCACAAACCACAGACAGCAAGCTGGAGGTGAAATGAAGCTGTAAACTTTCAAAGCCTGTCCCTTGTCCTGTACTTCCAACACCAAGCTCCACCTCTTAAAGATCTCATAACCTGACAAACATCACCAGCAATTGGGGAACCAAGTGTTCAAATATGTGAACCTATAGGAGACATTAGACATTCAAACCAACACACCTAATCTGTTCCAAACCATTTCACATGGTGAGAAAGGTAGAAGTAAAAAACTAGGATTGAATTTGCAATTTAAATGAACAGATGAATATATAAATGCAAGAGGGAGTTTGCAGAAGGTGGAAGTCTTTCATACTTCTACAAAGGGTTAGCCAGCCCCTCCCATTCTTCTTGCTAATTCAGTAATGCATCCTTTTCTCCTTCTGTCCCAAAATATTCAAAATCTCTTAACTGAATTGGTAGTGAGATCTGAGCCCACATGAATTGATTTGGAAGTGAATATGATTTGAACAGATGTGAGGTTATTTATTGACTCCAGCATAGTCATTGTGAATATGCAAACACTCCCTCAAGAAACATCATTGTGCTGATTTCTGGATGCAGCCTTACACTGAGGACTTGATGCTTCATATGCTCATTACTTTCTCTTAAAATTGAAAAGTTCTTGGCTGAGAAGATGGATGAGTCGGTAAGGTGCTCACTGCATAAACATCGGATCTACAAAAGCCACTGTAAAAAGCCAGGCATGGCATGCACCTGTAGTGGTAGAACTAGGAGACAGAGATAAGGACATTTTTGGGAATTTCTAGACAGTTAATCTAGCTAAATTGGTGGCCTCTCAAGCCAGTGAGAAACCCTACATGGGCTGAGAAAATGGTTCAGTGGCTAAAAGATCTTAATGAAGAAACATGAGGACATAAATTTAAATTCTTAGTGCCCATTTAAAAATAGTTGTAAGTGGCTCTCTACCCAACCATAACCCAAGATCTATAACCCCAGGAAGATCATTGAGGTTTATTGGCTACCAGTCTAGTTCCAGGTTCAGTGACAAACATTGCCTTAAGAACATGAGATTGAGAGTAATTGAGCAGGACAACGAATGGCCTCCTCTACCCTTAACATTCAGGCCTGGGCATAGACATCACATAAATACATATACATGCGCATATACACCACATATACACAAATCTTGCATAGTCACATTTTGCATTCATATAATATTGAGAACAACTGAAGACACCAGACATTGGATATACACATGTGGACTTGTTCAGGAAAGCACACACACACACACACACACACACACACACACACACACACACACACGGAAAGTTCTGAGTTCCAAAATTAACCAAACTTCAAGGTTCAAGTCAGAGGCTGTGGGCTACACTAGTCTGCTTTGTCCCCATCTCAGGCCATCAGTCTTTCAGGGCAAGAACCATCTTGCAAGCTCTTCATTTTGTGTTGTCTTTCTTTTTAGTTCTGTGTTCTGATTAGCAATTGTTTCAATTTTGTCCTCCTGACTAACTTGTTTAAGTCACACAGCCTATATTTGCTTTTCTTCTTCTCTCTGAACTGAGATATATCCTGATCAAATGATAACCATTTAGTAGACACTTTGTTTTATGTTCCTTGGGCTAAATAGGCTGATTCATCATTATCTTTTCCTGTTTATGAGACCTGGTTCAAACTGGTCTCTATTAACTGTGCCTATGCAATTAGCAAGGGCCATTAAGACACTTTGAAATTTCATTTCAAACTAAATGCTGGCAAATTGATTTGCTCTGATTTCAGTGAATTATTACTAAAGTCATAGCATCAGTTACTGCTACCATAGTAACAATTACTACCTGGTAGAGGTAGTGACAGTGGCAGGTATCTAGGAGGCAGAGGCAGGAACTCTTTTGTCATTTTTATTATTTTTTTTACCATTCGTTCATTTTATATCTCAGTTGTATCCCCCTCCCTCATCTCCTCCCTGTTCTAACTTCCTTCACTCTTCCCCCATTCTCTTCCACTAGTCCACTGAAAGAGGGACTTTTTCTCCTGCCATCTGACCCTAGCTTATCAAGTCTCATCAGGACTGCCTGGATCCTCTTCCTCTCTGGCATGGAAAGGCCATATTGCCATGGGGAAGTGATCAAAGAGGAGCAACTGGGTCAAGAAAGAGGCAACCCCTGATCCCCTTACTTGAGAACCCACATGTAGACTGAGCAGCAGCCTGTTGGCTACATCTGAACAGGGGTCTAGGTCCTCTCCATACATGGTCCTTGGCTGGCACATCAGTCTCTGCAGGGACCCCTGGGCTCAGACTTTTTAGCTTTGTGCACCTCCTTGTGGAGCTCCTGTCCCCTCAAAATCCTTCTGTACCCCCTTTTTCCATAAGCTTCCCTGTGCTCTGCCCAAAGTTTGGTTGTGAGTCTCAGCATCTTCTTCTATACCCTGTGGGGTGGAGTCTTCAGAAGACATCTATGGTAGGTTCCAGTCCTGTTCTCCCTCTTCCATTGCTTTTGGTGTCTATCCTGTTTTCTGTTCTGAATGAGATTTAATCAACCTCCCTAGAGTCCTCCTGTTGTTTAGCTTCTTTCGGTCTGTAGTATGGTTATCCCATATTATACGGTTACTTTCCATTTATCCATGCTTGCCTTTCTGGTTATGGGTTACATCACTCAGGATGATCTTTTCTTGTTCGAATTAAAAAAAAAAAAGAGTACAGAGCTAAACAGAGAATTCCCAACAGAGGAATATCGAATGGTGGCAGAAACACTTAAAGAAATGTTCAACATCCTTAGTCATCAAGGAATTCCAAATCAAAATGACTTTGAGATTTCATCTTTCATCAATCAGAAAGGCTAAGATAAAAACCTCAAGTGACAACACATGCTAGAGAGGATGTGGAGAAAGGGGAAGCCTGCTCCATTGCTGGTGGGAGTGCAAAGTTGTACAACCATTATGGAAATCAATCTGCCTCTTTCCCAGAAAACTGGGAATAGTGCTACCTCAAGATCCAGGTACACCATTCCTGGGCATATATGCAAAAAATGTTCCACCATTCAACAAGTACATTTGCTCAACTACATATATAGCAGCTTTATTTGTAATAGCCAGAACCTGGAAACCACCTAGATGCCCCTCAATGGAAGAATGAATACAGAAATTGTGGCACATTTATACAATAGAATACTACTCAGTTATTAAAAACAAGGAAATCATGAAATTTACAGGAGCTCTTATATTTTCAATCTAAATGAAGTCAGAAAAGGAGGGCTGGAAAACAGAAGCATCTGAGTAACATATAAAAGAAGCTATTTGACTGAGGCTGGCAATGCCTCCTTACCTGGGCTGTAATTAAAAAACAGAATTTGAGTGAGAAAACCCTCTATGACCAGATCAGGAAAATGTAGGTGCTATGTAAATGACCCTAAGGGCTCACCACTGTCCTGGCTGAATCAGGTTTGTTTGTTTGTTTTTAACAATTTATTCATTATACAACCTATTTGAAGCCCATTCTGTCAAATCCTCCCAGTTTTTCCCTCTGCCCCACTTCCCCATTTTCCCCTTCCCCTAGTACACTGAAAAGGGGAGTTCTCATCATCTGCCATCTGCCCATAGCTTATCAAGTCTCATCAGTACTGCCTGGATCCTCTTCTTCTGTGGCCTGGCAAGACTGCATCACCAGGACAAGGAAATCATGAAATTTGCAGGCAAATGGATAGAACTTGAAAAGATCATACTGAGTGAGGTAACCCAGAAACATATAGACATTCATGGTATACATTCACTTATAAGCAGATACTAGCTGTATAATAGTGTCTGAATAGTATTATAGCATGTAACCTTTCTCAGCTCCTCAGCCACTTCCCCACTTCACTCCTGAAATAACTAAGTTTTATCAATTTTCCAGACTCCAGTTCACACCTCTAATAGCAAGGCCGCATATACTCTCCTATACCTTCCTTTTCTACTCCATGTCTGTTAGAAGCTATGCTCACATTTGTCTTAGGTTTCAACACAGATGAATAAACTAAGGCTTTCTGCTTGAAATATAAATGTCAACAGATCTTATTGTTTTTATTAGTTACAGTTTATTCATTTTGTATCCCCCCTGTACCTCCCTCCCTTCTCCCCTCCCAATCCCATCCTCCCTCTTTCCCACCCTTATCCCTCTCCCAGTCCACTGATAAGGGAGGTCCTCCTCCCCTTCCCTCTGATCCTGGTCTAGCAGGTCTCATCAGGATTGGCTGCATTGTCTTTTTCTGTGGCCTGGTAAGGCTGCTCCCTCCTCAGGGGGAGGTGATCAAAGAGCAAGCCAATCAGTTCCTGTTAAAGACAGTTCCTGTCCCCATTACTATGGAGCCCACTTGGATATTGAACTGTGATAGGCTACCGCTGTGCAGGGGTTTCAGGCCATCTCCATGAGTGGCTGAAGTATCAGTTTCAGAAAAGATCCCTGTGCACAGACATTTTGGATCCGTTGCTGTCCTTGTAGAGCTCTTATCCTCTGTAGATCTTACTATCTCCCACTTCTTTCGTAAGATTCCCTGCACTCTACCCAAAGTTTGGCTATGAGTCTCAGCATCTGCCTCAATACCCTGCAGGGTAGATCCTTTCAGAGGCCCTCTGTGGTAGGCTCCTGTCCTGTTCCCTGTTTTCTCCCTCCTCCGATGTCCATCCTCTTTGCCTTTCTGAATGGGTATTGAGCATACTCAAGATCCAGCTATACCACTCCTAGTCATATATCCAAAAGACGCTCAAGTATACAACAAGGGCATCTGCTCAACCATGTTGGTAGCAGCTTTATTTGTAATAGCCAGAAGCTGGAAACAGCCCAAATGCCCCTCAGTTGAGGAATGGATACAAAAATTGCAGTACATCTAAACAATGGAATATTACTCAGCAATAAAAAGCAAGGAAATCATGAAATTTCAGGTAAATGTTGGGAACTGGAGAAGATCATCCTGAGTGAGGTATCCCAGAAGCAGAAAGACACACAGGATATTTACTCACTCATACGTGGATACTAGACATAAAGTATAGGATACAGATACTAACATCTGTACACCTAAGGAAGCCGATCAAGAAGGAGGACTCTGGCTAAGAGAAAAGCAAAGAGGATGGATATCAGAGGAGGGAGAAAACAAGGAACAGGACAGGAGCCTACCACAGAGGGCCTCTGAAAAGATCTACCTGCAGGGTATCTAGGCAGATGTTGAGACTCATAGCTAAACTTTGGGCAGAGTGCAGGGAATCTTATGAAAGAAGTGGGAGATAGTAAGACCTGAAGGGGACAGGAGCTCCACAAGGAGAGCAACAGAACCAAAAAATCTGGGCCAGGGGTCTTTTCTGAGACTGATACTCCAACCAAGGACCATGCATGGAGATAACCTAGAACCCCTGCACAGATGTAGCCCATGGTAGCTCAGTGTCTAAGAGGGTTCCCTAGGAAGGAGACCTCTGGCTAAGATGCTCAATACCCATTCAGATCTTATTTTATAATTGCTGACTTAGAAGCCATCATAAGAAGCTGATAACATATCTTGGTCATTATGATTGTTAGTTCTTAAACCTGCCTCTAGGTGGTCCAGCAACCTGATGTCACTATGTGCCACCACCAGGTGTGTGGCAGATGCAGCTGATAGATGCCTTTCAGTCGAACACCAGATATAAAGAACTGACTGCTCACTGAAAGCTCCCTCCGCCTCGGTTCCTCTTCTCTACTCTCTGACTTTCTCTTTCAGGAGACTTCCCCATCCCCCTCTTTCTCTTCTCCTATGCTCTTTCTCTCTCTGCCTCTCTGTGTCTGTCTGTCTGTCTCTCTCCCCACCCCACACAGTAAATCTTTTCATTCCAAGTCTGTTGAATGTGTGGTGCTAACCATTCTAGTTTAGACACATTTGAATGGGTTTATTGATGTGTATTTTTCCCCTTTTTAATGTGAGAAGAATCAAAGCTTAAATATATGATCTACTGGCTAGGAGGCAAGAGGAAAACACAAAACAATAAAGAAAACTCAATCTGTTTTCCCCAATCAGTTGGTAGTGTGTTCGATGGGTTAGTAGTTACTTTGTGCTGTAATCCTGGCAGCATCAGAAATAGTATAAAGAGAGACACCTGTGTTTTGTCTTCTTTTCACATGTCAGATTAGCGTATTTAACAGGAATGCAGGAATAGCAATGATGTCAACCTCCAAAGATGCATCAGAGTACAGCAGATTATGTATTCATCAAAGAAATGGACCTGGACAAAGAACTCTACCAGGCTCAGAATTAGTTAATGTGTGTAGGTGGGAGGGAGGGTGCATTCTGAAATAAATAAGCAAACAAAACACAGAGGCTCTTTAAATTCAAAGGATCTCCAAGACCTCATTTTCCTGAGCCTGAAATTGAATTAAAAAACAAAACAAACAACAACAACAAAACTACCTTTAACAGAGAGTAGAAGCAATGTGGGTCTCAGGGCTTTCTTTCTCGCTAGATAAACACCAACTTAGCCTAAAAGTGGGGAAGATTGTAAGAGCCAAAGGATGGGGAAGGATGCTCTGAAATGCTGTTTTATGGCTATTACATTCATGAACTCACAGCAGCATTGTTTTTCTGCAGAAGACCGAGGCAGCCAAAATTTCAACTTGGATTGAAGGAAGAAGCTCATAAGACCGGTATATAACTGAGAAGATATTGGAAGTTGCCGGGTGCTCTCAGGGATGGAATCACTCTTTTCTGGGGGGGGGGTGTGACTGTTAGAAGGTTGCACATGCTCCACTGGGTGACCCCAAATTCATGTACATGTCGGTAGCACTAATCAAAGCCAGTGTGTATATTTAACCAAGAAAATACATGGATTTTGCCTAGGGACTTAGAAACACGTTAGGGAATCTGGGCATATTGGAAGGAGAAATGGGGAATAGATATGACTGTATTTCACTATATACAGTGAAATTCTCAAATAACAATGTACACACATATGTTTATATAGAGAGATTAGTTAACCTGTCTCACTGCTAAAATACTTAAATGTATTCTAGTCTTTGTTTTATATCTTTTGTATAAATTCTAAGATGCCCACTGACTTGGTTTCATGAAGTGTAAATAAATCCATTTCCTTCCATTTCTGTTTTCCACTGTCTTTTTGGAAGACAAGAAAACCAAGGCAATGTGTTTAGGGACCTAGATGACACAAAGTCCTTTGACCATGGGAACTGGGTGAGCAGAAGGATGTGTGGGAGTGGGAGAGTGAGTGGGCAGGAGAAGGGGTCTTGCTTGTTCAAATGCATACCTTTTCAAAGGATGCTTTTGTTCAGTGGGAACTAAGTTTTGTGTAGGGGATTTTATGCTCCTGATGCCAACGACTGAAGGAAATGTCTTCTGCTCAGGTCCATCTTTAAAACTCGGGAGAGATTTTTCCTGAAAGAAAACTTAAGCACTCTGTTGGGCTCTGGGCTCTGGCTGTGCTCAGTAGATAGAGTGCTTCTCTGGTATGTGTAAGCAAGAGTTCCCTCTACAGCACTAAGTAAGCCAGGCAAGGTGGGACACACCATGGGTCTATGGCTAGGGAGGTGGAAGCAGGAAGATCAGGAAGACAAAGTCATTCTCTACTACCAGCTGGTTCAAACTTCCTATTGGCTACATGAGATCATGTCTGAAAATCAAAAAAGAAAGTAAAAACTTTCAGCAAGTACTTGTTATTTAAGGAATTTATAATCTAGGCACGACCAGGCCTTGGCTAATTTTAAAGGTAACCACTATGATTTAATACAATTGTAGTATTTATTTTCATAGCAATGAGAAAGATAACAAGTTCACTTAACATTTCTTATTCTCTGGCTCTTATCTAGTAGATGGAGACATACCTAATAACAACCCTGTGAAGTGATTGGTAAAATTACATATGAATATTATTACAAAGTTCTAAGTGCAGAACCTGAGACAAATCAACAACTGAGTTAATAGCAGCCATTGTTACTCCTTTACATTATATTTATAATTCTTTTTTAAATATCATTTTGTTATTTTTTAATGTTTGTCTCTGGGTGGGTCAGTGCACACATGAATGCCGTGCTCATGGAGGCCAGAAAAGGGAGTTGGAGTTCTAGGTAGTTCTGTGCTTCCAGAAGTAAGTGCTGAGAATGGAACTCAGGTCTTCAGAGAGAGCAGCACATGTTCCTAATCACTGAGTCATCTCTCTAGCCACACCCATGATCCTTCTGTTTAATATATTTTTCTATAATTATTGATACAAATACAGAATTTTTTTTTGGAAAATATTTCATAGACTTTTTCTTAAACTTTCTTGCTTGGTGCCTATTCTTTCACAAACTGCCATCACCCTCTCCTCTTCCTTTTTGCTGCTCTTTTATTACTGCACTCTTCTATGACGACATCTCTTTTGATGTTAGAGTCAACAGCAATTCTTCAGGATGTTTGTCTTGTATGCAGAGGGTACCGCTGGTACACACTGCTCAGAAACATGGTTTATAGAGGAGTAAAGACAGTCTTGTAAATACCTGGAAGTGAATGGATGCCATTTTTCTACACATTGGCTTCTGAACAACAAATCTGTCAGAAACACTAGCTATTATATAGTTTGTATTCTGCAATGTGATCAGAAGTAATGACGCAAATTCAATAGAGGTCACAAGTTATCAGAAGCTATGGTTTCTCGGCAGTTTTCAATATTAAGCTGCCTTAGTAAACCTCTACTTTACTCTTATGGCCAGATGCCACAAAACATGGGAAAAAAAAGATAATGAAACAAAAGCATCCTCCTTCTTCACACCTGCCACCTTCCTGTCTACCCTAATTGAAAGTCACAAAGAAAGGGATTTAAATGAGCTGAGGGACCTCCCTGAGCTCTCCTGGGTCAGAGGTAGGGTGCATTGGCACACTTACTGAGTTTGCTTTCCTGAGTGCCAGGACCATAAATTACCCCAGAGAAAATCTGTTATTCATGACTTAAATCACCTGTTACAAAATGGTGATCTATGTTGTGTACTCTTGCATTACTGATTTGCTTATTCTTTTGTTATGCAAATCCCTGATCTGTGGCAAGGGGTGGGAAAAGCTCTTTGAAGCTGGCAGTCCAGAACCTGGTGCACAACTCTCTGCTCTGAATGCCGGCCTTGGGGATTTTATGGATCATCCTTTAGGAAAGATGTCTGCCCAAAAAAATAGCAATTAATGATCATTGTGTAACCATTAAGAAGCCTTTCATCATTGTATTGTGGCCATCTTTAACCTACCTTCATTAGCTGATATCATGACTTGCATTTGGAAGAAACTTGGGATTATAGGAAAGAACACAGCCTTTTTCCCAGAATCTACAACTGTCACCCATTTTACATTGGGTTTCTGTTACTGTAGTGCACTGATACCAGCTATACGTAAACCAATGCCAATAGTTTCTGTTATTCATTAAACATAATGGCAGGTTCACAGAGAGGAAGCTGACAAAAATTGCCCCCCAGATGAGTGTTACTTAGGACAGTCATAAACTCATTGTAACAGGCTGCCATGGTGAATCCCCAACATGGGAGAACTGTAGGTTCAGGACCATAGGCAGATCTAATGAGCCTTGAAGAGTTGGGACATCGAATTGTAGACAGTAGTCTTGAAAGGAAGTGGACCTTTCCATTCCATAGGACAAAGCAAGTTTCTGATTTATATAGATTTCAGGGGTAAGTCAAGCTCCATCCTCTGCCAGAAGTTAAAAGGCCTTCATAGGGTTGGAGAGATGGTTCAGAGGTTAAGAGCACTGTCTGTTCTTCCAAAGGTGCTGAATTCAATTCCCAGCAACCACATGGCAGCTCACAACCATCTATAATGTGATCTGGTGTCCTCTTCTGATGTGAAGGTATACATGCAGGTAGAATATTGTATACATAATAAATAAATAAATTAATTAAAAAATATAAAAGGCCTTCATAAGATTAAAGTTATACTGCAAGGGTATTTTTACCTTGCTCACAGCTGTGAGGAGGAGGTAGACTGCAGGGTCCCAGTGTACTTTATCAGTTCTCTGTCCAGGGAGAGAGAAGGCAGGTATGTATTTGTGCGAGCATGTCTCAAAGACACAGAAAGGCAGCTCTGTGATCTAACATTTTTTCCAATGTTATTGTGTTTGTTTGTTTGTTTGTTTGTTTTGCTAATATAAAGCAAAGACTTTGAAGCTGATGGTCAACTTGAGAGCAAAAATAAATGCATGACTGACCAGAGTACTCCCAATCATTTTGATCTAATGGTGACAAGCACTCACTGATGATGACATAAAACCTTATTTCAACTTACTTTTGGAATGTATTAAATGGTGTGTTGCTGCATCAGGATTCAGCCAACAGACTAAGGCTCCAGATTTACAATGCTTCTTCACAGCCGTGAGTCAGAAAACTAGGGTTCATCTGAAAAGGACTCTTGCCTACTCCCACCTTACTTTTCTTTCTGTCCTCCCTATTTTTTTTAAGATAGCTTTTCTTTTTTTATTTTTTGATTTTATTTTTCTTTATTAATTACACTTCATTCACTTTGTATCCCCCCCCCCCCCGTTTTTCCTTCCCTCCTCCTGTCCCAATCCCTCCCTTCCTCCACCCTCTGCAATGATGCCCCTCCCTGAGTCCACTGATAGGGGAGGACTTCTTTTTCTTCCTTCTGATCCTAGTCAATTAGGTCTCATCAGGAGTGGCTGCCTTGTCCTCTTCTTAGCTTTTGTCATAGGTATTTAGTTCATCCTTATTCAAGTCTAAAAGCACAAAGATAAGTCACTATGCTAAATCTACAGTGACTATGAGTGATTCCTTTCTCTTATGTGTGTGTGTGCACTTACTTGTATATACTTGTTAATGTGTCTTTGTACATGTGCATATAGAGGCCAGAAGTTGACTTTGGGTAGTCAAGGTCTCTTGTGAAATGTTGTGGATCACTTTAGTTACACTGGCTTACAAGATGCCCAGACAAGACAGGTATCCTTCTGTCTCTCCTCTTCACTCAGATTCCAGTAATCTTATTGTATTGACCAGACTGATTTTCTTGATTTACAATGGCAGTGAAAATATCTTTGGGCCCCCTTGTCAAATCGTAATAGATGTGAGTTGCAATCAGTTCGCTCTTCACCAGAACGGTGTATTGCCATACCTGATCTCTCTGTCTCTGCTTTCTCCTTTACCTAAAGCTAAAGCTCATATTAGTGCCTTGCATATAAACTAGAGTCACTGAGCCCATTTATTTGCCCCTCTTCCTAATGCACATTGATTAGATCCCCTTTCTCTGCTTTTCATCAGTGCTTGTTTCTTTAGCTGATATTGGAAGAGGAATATAATCCTAGGTTATAGGAATCTCCTGATCTGGGACTTTAAGCCCTGACACTCCAGTTACAGTTCTAGTAACTAGCACAGAAGAAGGAAGTCCATTGCATGGTCACCATTTGTAGTACACAAATTGGTAAATTGTTGTGCGCTGTTTGAGCTTATTAAAAGTGGACATTGGGGGACAGGAGACACTCCTTTGCCAAATTTCAGGATGCTTATTTTGAATGTTCTCCAGAACTTTCTTTTCTTGGGCAGGGTGCTTCCCTAACTTTGCCAAGGAGAAAGGAAAACAACAAAAGTGATCGAGTAATTTGGGTGATTTGGAGACATTCTAAATGCAAATTGTTTAGAGTAGATGTAACTATTACTTAGTCTATGATATTAAAGGATGCCTGCAAGAGAACAAGAATTCAAGTGCCCATCCATGAAGGGAAATCTTAATTAGAAATTCTAGCTGAGTGCCTCAACTTCCTAGTCAGTTTCTGTTGGATGTTTGCAAGACCCAGATTTGATGATGCCTTTGTAAGCTTTGAATTGGCATACTCCACTTGTCTGTGCTGCATGCTGTAAACTCCTGATTTGATAGTGGGTTACTATCAAACTGATGGATTGTTATCAATCTAGCTGCTACTCTTTGTGCTTTTGCTTTTGATATACTTAATAAACTCACTCATTGGAAACAGAAATTATGGCTATCATAGAACATTCTCTTCAAACAATTTTACAAAGTAGAAATTATCAAATTCATTTTATGAGGCTATAGTCACCTTGATACTTAAACCTCACAAAGACCCAACAAAGAAAGAGAATCTAGAGAAATCTCTATTATGCACATTGATGTGAAAAAAAAAAAAACTCAAGAAAATACTTGCAAACTGAATCCAAGAGCACAGCAAAGATATCATACACCATGACCAAGTAGACTTCATCCCAGGTATGCAGGGGTGGTTTAATATATGGATATCAATCAATGTAATCCACCATATAAACAAACTGAAAGAAAAAATTTCACATGATCATTTCCTTAGATGCCGAAAAAGCATTTGACAAAATCTAACATCCATTCATGTTTAAAGTTTTAGAGAAATCAGTGATACAAGGTACATACCTAAACATAGTAAAGGCAATATACTGCAAACCTATAGCCAACATGAAGATAAATGGAGAAAAACTAAAATCAATTCCACTGAAATCAGGGAAAAGGCAATGTTACCTACTCTCTCCATATTTCTTCAACATAGTAATGGAAGTTCTAACCAGAGTAATAAGAAAACTAAAGGATGTAACGAGGATACAGATGGGAAAGGAAGAAGTCAAAGTTTCACTATTCACAGATGATATGATGGTATACATGAGTGACCACCAAAATTCTACCAGAGAACTCCTACAGCAGATAAACACCTTCATTAAAGTGGCTGGATTAACTAAAATAAAATTTAAAAATTACCCCCCCAAATATCAGTAACCCTCCTGTGTCCAAGAGACAAAAGGACAGAGAAAGAAAGTAGGGAAACAACATTCTTCACAGCAGCCACAAATAACATAAAGTACCTTGGTGTAACTCTAACCAAGCAAGTGAAACACTTGTATTAAAAAAAAAAATCTATGAAGGAAGAAATTGAAGAACCATATCAAAAGATGGAAAGATCTCCCATGCTCATGGATTTGTTGGATTAACATAGTAAAAATGGCTACCCTACCAAAAGCAATCTACATATTCAATGCAATTCTCATCAAAACGCCAACACAATTCTTTTCAGACTCTGAAAGAACAATTCTCAACTTCATATGGAACAACAACAACAACAAAAAAAAAAACCCTCAGAAGAGCTAAAACTATCCTGTACAATAAAAGAACTCTGGAGATATCTCCATCCCTGCTCTCAAGTTATACTATAGAGCAACAGAAATAAAATTAGCATGGTACTGGCATGGAAACAGGCTGGCGAATCAATGCAATTAAGTATAAACCCACACACCTATGGACACCTGATTTTTGAAAAGAGTTCAAAATCATACAATGGAAAAAAGACAGCTCCTTCAACAAATGGAGCTGGTATAACTGGATGTATACATATAGAAAAATGCAAATAGATTAATTTTGGTTTTCATAGAAGCTCAATATATCCTGAGACCTCTGGGGATAAAGGCTTAACACACTGAATCTCTTCTGATTTCTTTGATGTTCCCAGAGCCTTTCGCATAGAGTTTGTGTTGTTGATATCTCAGTTGTGCTTGTGTTCTCTTCATTTTTATATGTTGTAGATTCCTGTAATGTTCTTTATCTACTGGAAGAAAAAAGCTTTTGTGCTGAGGATTTAAAGGATAAACTTATCTGTGGATATAAAGGTTTATGTTCAGAAAATAGTTGGAAAATTTACTGGTTTAGAAATGTGACAGTAGTGGGTTCTCATCTTCTGTCCATGACCTCACCAGCCACAAGTCAATGGCTAGATATATAGCATCAGACAAGAATTCTTGCAGTGAGCTAAAGTCTAAGTAGAAGGTTATCCCCAGGATAGTAAATGCCACTGGGGAGCCCTTGAAGCTATACTGCTGCTCTGGCCATTGATTCGGTTCATAGGCTTTAGAGCTGAGTAAGACTGTCTATTTTTTTTCTCCCTTGGCAACTTGCATAGTATTTTCTGTTCCTGTGAGAGCTACTCCTCATGGAGGATGCTCCATGATCAGTCCCAGCTCTGTTTCTCTAAGTCCTCTGTCTCAAGTACATGGTGTCTTCAGCAATAAAGTCTCATCTTTAGGTTCTGGGAAACAACCAAGGGCAATGGCACTAGAGTATTATATTATTTTAGGAGTCTTTTGGACTCCCTGACCAACAACAAGAGGTTAGCCCATGCTTGGTGATGGGTTTTATTATTTAGACTATGGCACTTAGTGGAACATGATTACCCTAAGTGGCATAACTTTGTGTGTGTGTGTTGTGTGTGTGTGTGTGTGTGTGTGTGTGTGTGTACTTATAAGTAAATGCAACTCTTTTTCTATGGTTTTTTCAATCATCCTTACACTTTCTCCTTTTTTTTCTACTCAGTTAAAATACCTTCTCACAAAGGATGGGAAAAAATAGAACACAGGTGCTATAAAGGGAAAATGGGAAGTGGCTCCTACTTTGTGGTTTGTTAGAGAGTTCTATTGCATTATAAATGGTGCTTGAAATATTTTCTCAGTCCCGGTGTTTCCATGCAGTGCACAGTGGTAGCACAACAAAGGCTCCAGAAGTGGTCTGGCATCTTGGAAATAAGTTGAAGATAGAGCCTAAAGAGCTGTGTTCAACAGTTATTTATACTACAAAGACATTGATAGCTCTTGCTGGAAAGATGGTTCAGTGGGCAGAGTGCAAACATAAGAGCTTAGATTTTGATCCCCAGCATCGTTGAAAACCTAGATAGGGCATACCTGTAACCTCAGCACCTAGGATTCAAGGGGAGCAGAGACAGGCATTTCCCTGGAACTTATTGTCATCCAGCCAGGTTGGTTCTGGGAACTCTAGAACCTGTCTCAAAAAATAAGTAGGTAAATAGGTAGGTAGGTAGGTACGTAGGTACATAGACAGATAGATAGATATACAGATAATGAAAATAAGACACAGTGTGATGAACTTTGGACTCCAAACACATGTGATACATATGTGCATGAACTGTAAACTCAAAGGCATACATACATATACCACATATGTACATATGTTATGTATATACGCATAAGAAAGTTACAGTCACACAAATATGTATCTGTATTGATCAGAACTATAACTCATGGGTATTTCAGAAGTGACCAAAGCATTGATAAGAATAAGATTGTCTCAGGAGATAGGCATGATAGACTTGAGCTAAAAGTTCAATTTTAAACAACTGAAATAAAACGTATCTTCTGATGCAGGAGTCATTTAAATGAGCAGGTTAATTGGATTTTGAAAAACATCCTTTCCGCCAATCAAAAAAAAAATTCACTTAATTTTAGCTACCTGGAACATTTGTCTTAATAATGAAATGTTTGGTCTAGGAGATTAAGGATAAATGAAGAGAGGACAAGGAAGTGGCACCAAAGTGGGAAGGAAAATAAGTAGAGAAGAGACTTGAAGATTAAAATGTCCTGGGTATATTTGAATCAGTGCAACAAAAAGATGTTGAAGGAGAATACATGATGGGAAAATTATTACATTCTTAGCCTCCCACATTATACAGTTCAAAGGGCAATAATAAAAGCACACAGTAAAATGTGAAATGTTTCAGTTTGTATATTAATTGAGCAATAATTTATAAGATGTCCATCAACTTCTGAATGATCTGCTAGATATGGACAGTAAAAAGACATAATCCCTTGTCTTGGATTTCATAATGTTCATCACCCATTTAGGAGATGGCTAAGAAAATAATCTTAGCAACATGCTAAATCCTTATGAAGATGCATGTGCAATCTGACAGAAATATGATTGTGGCTGTCAGTTTCACCATCATACAATGGATCTTTAGATAACCTTGAAGTTTCATTTATTGATGAATTCCCACACTTCCACATTGATCAGCCTTCCAGAAAGAAATGCACCTTGAGATCATAGAACACATTGTGATAATAGAACACCATGGAATGTGGAACTTTTCTCCAGAGAAACGCAGACCCTTTTTCTCTGGAAGAATCCCAGAAAGTAAAAATAAATTGGGACTGGGATCTGAACTCAGGTCTTCATGCTTGCATAGCAAGTGTTGTAACCCACGGAGCCATCTCAACAACCTGTAAAATTAAATTTTAATGTCAGATAGTAAAAATCCACATATATGAAATATTCGGAGCTGGCTAAGTCAGAACTAATGTCTCTCCTGACTTTTCTCTGTGCTGTCATTAACGGGTCTGCTCGCTCTCAGACTGTTTCTGTTACAGTTACAAGATTGCTGCAGAGCGTCACAGTTTCACATACAAATGCAGCAATACCCAGTAAGGCATAAAAAGGCATTTCGTCCAGAGCCTTGGTTAAAGGATGCAGAAACACTTTCCTGGAAGCCTCTCAATGACCTTTGCTTGCTTGTCATTTGCCTTCAGTGTCTTGCATGCCTGTGCCTAAATCAAAGGTACTGGAAACAGTCATCCTGAAGCACACACAGGGGCAGTTACCTGAATAAACTCTAGTCTTTGTTGGTGAAGAAAGTGATGCAAACTAGATACTGGAAAAGAACAAGAGTGTGCACAGCGCTTGGTGAATATATCTCAAAATGGCACATTCTTTTCCTCTCACTGTCAAGCTTTTGAGGTGAGTTGTTGCTTCTCAGGGAGAGGTGGATTTCCCTTGAAGATGCTCTTCCCCCTGCAGCAGCAACTGTATTATTGTGACATTCCCACAGTGAAGGAGACTTTGCTGTTGTGGAGGTTTTGGTTTATGATATGTAAACATATTTTTGTTTTGTTCCCAGGTGTAGGATATGGGACAGATTCAGATGGTCCACAGCAGCTTCCTGTGGGATCTGAGAGGGGCTCTATGCAGCATAAAGGTGGCACCTGACTTTGGGTGCCACTTGCTGGTATTATTTTCATTTTTGAGCAAGAAATTTTCATTTTTTAATCATAGCTTTTTACACAGAATCATCCTGTAATAAATAAAACTGCAGTTTGGACATAACACACCTTATTTCCAAGGAAGTAAAAAATCAAAGAAACAAACAAACACCCCATAACCTATTAGCATAATAACAGAGGCCAGTGACTGCAAAAAACATGGGAGACTTCTAGAGTCCTGTGTAGAAGAAAGCAGCTCTTTCTCTGCTGTGCTTCAACACATATACAAACTCTTACTAGAAGCCCAATGATACACTCAGAGTTTCGTAACACTCTCTAGACATGTTTTCAAATGCTTCATAGATAGCAGGACACTCTTTGGTACTTGTCAAGACAACTTTTCTAGATGTAAAGATGAGCAACTCAACCTGTGGTTTTACCATCTTATAAATAAGGCCAGGGAACAGTTCGGGGTCATAACTACTGCTCTGAAATCCCTCCTAAAGGGCAGCCAATTCTTTCTTGGTAGCTCAGCTTTACTTTTTAAACTATTTTATTTCCTTTTATTGGCTTTTCTTATGCTTCTTCTTCCCTTTTTCATCTCAGTCTCTTCTAACATCCCAGTGCCAGGTAGGAGAGAGAGAAGATCAGTAGTGTGTGTGTCGGGGCGGGGGGGATAGATAATTATCTTTGGCTACTTCCTGCTGGTTAGGGTTACCCGGCTCTTTAGGGCAAGTCCAATTTTTGTTTCAGGGTATCTGCAATTCCTTCTTATCCAACTACATCAACAGCTACCAGGAGCAGCAGGGCTGAAAACCAGCAGCTTTTTCTTTCTCAGAGCTCTCTACTCTCTCCAGGCCCTGATTTCCACAGATGATTATTGCTCAGTGCGGGATCATGATCTTTGCTAGTTGGAATTAGTTGTATTCTGAGGACTTTGTGGGGTATAAATATGATGCCCAGAGAAAGAAGGCACGAGGCTTGGAGGGGCTGGAGGAGGACTGCTTGCTGATTTGCTGGTTTGCTGGTTACCTGAACTTCTGAATATCTTGATGATAGACATTGGCATTGCCCCCAAAGAATCCTACAATCCTACCCATCAGGAAAAAGTAAAGAACATGTCCCCTTTCCCTTCTAGCCTTTTTTTTTTCACCTACCTGGGGATGGGGGGGGGGTTGGGAGGGAAGTATATCCTTAAAACAAACAAACAAACAAACAAACAAATAAAGCAGTGTTTGAAAAGCTAATGCCTTCACTTTGCCTCAGACACACTAGATGCAGCACTTGGGAAAGGCTATGACACACAACAGCAGAGCATTTGAGATCAACTGCAGGCACAGCTCACAGTTCCTACCACTGCTTTAATGTGGGTGTGGGAGCTCCATGGGAGATGATGATCTTCTCACTTCATAGAAGCCATAACTGACACCATTCACATTTTTATTCTCGAAAAGCACATACTGTAGTCCCATTCCTGTGTTAGTGATGGGAGATAGGCTCCAAAACCCCATAGTGTACTTCTGTAAATAGAAATGTTGCCAAAATCCATATTATGGTTATGTCTTAAGTGAATGAAAATGGGGCGGCTTGAGATGTTATCACAATACTTACAGGAGTATATTCTACTGAACTTTAGCTATTGACTTCACACAGTGCAGAGTTGCAGGAAAAGGGAATTTCAGTTGAGAGATTGACCAGATCAGATTGGCTTTTGGGAAATAGTCTTGATTGTTAACTGATACAGGAAAGCCCATTTAAAGGTACCATTCCCTGAACAGATAGGATTGAGGACTATACAAAAGCCAGCTAAGCATGAGCTTAAGAGAGCCAGCAAGCAGCTTTTCTCCATGGTTTCTGCTTGGGTTCCTGCCCTAACTTCCTTCAATGATGGCGTTTGTGCTGGAAGTGTCAGCCAAATAAACCCTTTCTTCTTCCAAGCTGCTTTTGGTGAGAGTGGTTTTTTGTTTGTTTGTTTGTTTGTTTGTTTTTGTTTTTTTTCACCCCACCCTCACAGCAACAAAAGGCAAACAAAAACATTGTTTAACTGAAGAAAAAACTATGAATTGTTCATATTTGGAAATTTTTACTCAGGAGTTTTGGACCACAGTTGACCATAAGTATATGGAATTGAAAAGCAATGCTGTAGATGAGTCTGTGCTGGTACTGCTTTGTCAGGAATAGATGGGTGGCATTCCTGAGCTAGTATCACACCGAGAATAGGTTACTCAAAGCACCATGCTTGGCAGAGATTCTTGGCTTAGTGCTTGGCAAATTCACTAGGTGATGAATACAGCTGGGTCTCCCTTGATTCTCATTTGCCAGAAACAGTCAAACATGCATCAAATTTGAGGTGCCCGTGGGGCTCACCAGAGTTTCATAGTATTACTAATTTGTTTTGGCTATAGAATTCTTCATTGTGAAGGGCTATGTTTTGCAATGTTGGATGCTGAGTAGTGCATTTGGCCTGTACTCACTAGATACCAGTTGTGATCACTGTTGTAATAACTAGGACTTTCTTCAGTCGTTATAAAAGTCCTCTTAGAATCACAAACACATGAGAACCATGAGGCAGTTCACCTTAGAGCATGCTTACATGCCTGACTCCTTGAGCCAAGCATCTATAAGGAGCATTACTATTTTACTTTTCAGTGAAATATGAACAAAAGGTGGTTTTTCTCAAGGTGGCTTCCTTGAGAAAAACTTAGAGCCAGTGTATCAGTCACTCTTCCTGTGAATAAATGCCTGACAAAACTAACATAAAGAAGGGTCTATTTTGATTCAGGGTGGTAGGCAAAGCTGCAGGATTGTAAGACATCTGCTCACATTACTGATATCTACAGCCAGATAGCAGATAGAAATGAGTGCTGGTGCTCAATCACTTTCCCCGTTGTATCTACTCCAGAACAATATCCCATGGCATGATGCTGGCTATAGCTAGGGTGGGTCTTTCTACCTCAGTTAGCCTAATATAAATAGCCCCACACATATCTGCTTGTATCTTTGGTAATTCTCAATCCTGTAAACTACTATTAATAGTGACAGGCCATATAAAATTCTTCAGTGTCTCTGTACTTCCTAGAGTTCATATGCACTCATGGATACAGTCTACATGAACTCCAAGCAATGGAAATACTGTGACTGGAGGACAGCTACCTTGGCCCTAAGTAGACATTGATACATGACAGATTAATGTTTTTTTTGTGCATCATTGAAATTTAGGAATTCTTCATTAGTTTATAAAAAATCAGTCTCACTAGAAAATTATAACAACCTCCAGAGTTTGATGCTGTCATTGGTTGAGACTGCTGAACCAGTCTCCAAATTGGTCTTCCATGATGCTTACTCTTCTTCCGTGCTTAGATGTTCAGGGATAAGAAGATGGCTCTGATTGCAAATTGTTTGTTGTGCAAGCATGAGGACCTGAGTTTGAATTTCCAAAGCCCCTGTAAAGCCAGAAATGAGAGTATAATATAATTCTGCTACTCCCAACGATGAGAGGTAGAGAGAGGAAAATTCCCAGAGCCTTAAGGACTATGGTTAATAACAATAAAACAGACCCTGTCTCAGATATGGAGGAAAGCAAGGACTAATATGGAAGGTTCTTCTCTGATCATCATGTAAGCTCTGTGGCACTTGACATCTGCTTCCACACCCACAAATGCGCGCACATACACACACACACACACACACACACACACACACACACACAACAAGGAAAATTTGATCTCTCCATCTCATAGTTTATAGTGTCTCATTAATATCAGTAACTTCCAACTAAGTTTATGATTAAGCTTAAATTACTAGCATAACCAGAGTCCCTACTCTATCTGGTCTCCCGCTTTGTCTCTAGAACCATTTTACACATTATTCTCTGTCTTTTTATTCCACATGTACTGAGCTTCCAGTTCCTGGGAATGTCTGGCCCCACACCTTACTAGTTCCCCAAACTATGCATATTCTCTGCCTTTCCCTGTAGAAAACCTTCTTAGCCCTAAGTCTGGTTATACATGTAGAGGCAACTATTGGCAGACCCTGAGGGACTTGAGTATTGTTTTGCATCCCCTTCAAAGAAATTCACTGAAATTTTAGCAGGCAATGAAAGATTAATTTCCCCAGTCAAAGCTGGAAAAGGCAGTATTCTAGGGAGCAGTAGCGGAGTACATCTGTTGAGTGTGGAGAGACAACTTTCTCAGGTGAGATAAACCCTCGAGAATCTGAGGGTTCAAAGTTCTCATCTTCAACAGAGTTCTCGCATGTATTTCCACCCATAGGTACAGGATCCTCTCACCCCCTTAAGTCATTAGTACTCTTACTTTAGCTGCCAACATCCTCTGAGGCTGGAACTTGAATTTTATCATGTGGCTTATTCTTTCCTTTGTTAATATATCCAAAGATGCTAGAAACAGCCAACCAGCATAATTTTCTTTATTTTACCACAAACTACATATGCACATGGGTTCTCTCTACACTTGCATATACGTGTAGGAAACAAATAATAGATGTTTCTATAGGCTCACATACTGTGTTAGCATTTGCTCACTGCTTGGGAGTCTCATGCTGCTTCCAGTCACAATGGAAAACTGAAAGACAAGTGGTAACACATAGAAGAAAGACAAGAGAAACTGGAAGTTGGAGTCTGTTTTCTAACAAGAGTCTTTTGATGATTCTCCTAGTTCTATAAAAACTGTATTAATCAATTTTTATGAGAATAGTATTAATTGCTCCTTAAAATCCCGCCAGAGTATTGTTTTGGTTACCCTTCTCATTGCTGTGGCCAAACACCTGAGGGGACACAGTTTGGTGGAGGAAAGGTTGTCCTGGCTCACAGTTCCAGGGGGTACAGTACATCATGGTGGGAAACACATGACAGCAAGAATAGGCGGCAGCTAAAGTATCCCAATTACAACCACGAAGTAGAGACAAAGAGTGATGATAATCTTTTTCAGCTCACTTTCTTCTTTTTCTGCATTCCAAGAGACAAGCCAATGGAATACTGCCACCCTCATTTAGGCGGGCCTTCCTACGTCATTTGTCTAATCTAGAATTCCCTCACAGATGTGCCCAGAGATTTGTTACTCAGGTAACTCTAAATCCCATGAAGTGGACAGTGAAGATGAACCATCACAGGGATCAAATTCTGATGAGAGTTTGGAGAGAGAGTGAAACTCCCTCCAGACCATACACAGATTTTGGACCCTCTTGACGCCATCCTTCTAAGATTTGCTACACATCTTGTATGATGGTACACACTTGTTCATATGTGTGAATGGATATTGTATGACTATTGTCTGTCTGCTGCTTCATTTCCTCATTCCATCGTAAGGCTCTGGCTAGGAAGAAGAAAAAAAATAAAAATTTCTTTTGAGTTGTGTTTATGTGTGTGTGATGCGACATGTACATGTGAAGGCCAGAGGTCAAGATCAGGTGAGGTGCCTTCCTCACCTACCTTTTTACCTTCCTTTCTGGAAATATGGCTTCTCATTGAACCAGAAGCGCACCAATAAGCTAGACTACCTGGCCAGAGAGATCTGGAAATTCTGCTGCCTCTACCTCTCCAATGCTGGACCTACACTCCCAGACCTAGTTTTTACATGGGGGTTGTGGATCAGAGCACAGGTCTGCAGATTTGTACTGAGGACACTATCCACTTAGACTGGGAGTCATTCTTTTCCCTCTTCCATTTAGCTCTCTCCAAGTTTGTGGCATTCATCGGACTTCTCAGGAACTTTCAAAGGGGAGATGTTCCTGCTTTCCACAGTGTTTTCTAGAAGTAGAGGTGGCTCTAATCTTTATACAAAGCAATTCTCTCACCTTACACCTTTAATTTGTTCATAAAAGTTCAAACTTTTCAAAATAGCAGGATTGGGGCAACGACTCAGTAGCTGAAGCACTCTGTACAAGCTTGAAGACCTGAGTCCAGAAGCCCCAAAGCACATAAAACTGCACATATATCTGCAGCGAAGCAACAGGAGAATCCCTGGGAATTTGCAGACCAGTGGATCTGGCATACACAGTGATGAACAACATGAGACCCTGGCTTAAACAAGGTGGAAGGCAAGCTTGACCAGACATGTATGTTTATCTCTCTTTTTGTCTATGAGTTACAGCTTTATACATAAAGGCAAATAAGTAAGATTATGATAGACATGTTTTGGAAACAACTTTGATATTTGATATTTCATGAGAAATGCATTATATTGGACTATAAAACACATAGCTATAAACCATATTTATGGAGACAAAAATAACGGAAATTCTATCTTAAAATGTGAAATGCTAAAGTAATATATAGAGAAAAGAGTAACATCAACTCTATAAAAACACACAGCTTATGGCTTATGGAGCTTGACTAAACATATGTGTTTACACCTCTCTCATCCAGAAATCCTGTGGTGATGACAGAAGGGATACAATAATAGCAATACATTGGTGACCCACATGGACATGATATGCAGCCAGGAAATAAGCCTCCCACATTTTGAACCAGTGCAAGTTTTGGAACTGTTAGAAACATGTGACATTTGATGACCACAAAACCCTACAGCATTTCCTGGGTGACCCTGCCTACTGCCATCAGACTGATTGCACAGGAAGAGGTAGTTTAAACCTCCATGAGACACTCTAGCTCTTAGACCTCTTAGCTCTTCTTCCTGACATTTAAAGCCTTCCAGGAAGTGCACCAGACATTCTCTGTTATATTATTCTTTTCTCCATAGGTAAAGGAAGTAGCCAATTCAGACATACTCCTGGCAGCAAGCCTGTGTGTGGGGGGGCATTTCACATTTGAATCATATCAGTGTTATTCACATGTCCCTGATTTACGAGGCTCAAAAAAAGTTGCTCTGACATTTGAGATTCATTCCCTCAGTGCTTCATTTTCTTGTATGAATTCACTCTTATTTGGCTTCTTTTGTTGATTATGAATTTAATAATTTGTTTCAGTAATATGAGACATCTTGAAGTTGTATGTCTTCCTATATATCTCATGATGCATATCTTCATGCCAGGAACACAGAAAATGGTCAATAAATTCTAAATTCTCTATCATTATCTATTATATACCTCTGGGTCATGATCTTGCTTTTTCTTTGCCTCTTGAGAACTCTTGTGCTTCTTGACTTTCTTAAGTGCAATCTTTCCTTATTGAGTCAGATTATCTTTTAGATCATGTTTGTGTTATTTCTTTTATAATTTAATTTTTAATTATGTGTATATGTGCATGTCTATTTGTTGGTATGTGTCCGTGGGTGGAGGTTCACACAGAGTACAGAAGATAGTACTGGGTCACAGAGAGCTTGAATTACAGATGGTTGTAAATTATCTGACTTAGGTTTTCTGCAAGAGAATCATATGCTCTTAACTACTGAACTATTTCTTTAGCCTATGCACTACTCTATTATGCATTTATTTCAAGCAAAATTCACGTTATTATTTTAGACACCTCACTGTTTCCACTACAGCATGTGTGATGGACAGAATGTTTGCAAGGCTGTAAAGCCTTCATCACCAGGTAGACGACAGACTCTTCTCTTGATATTGGGTGAATTCTGGGAATAGGATAGACAACCACCTCTTTTCTTTTCTTTCTTTTTTTAAATTTAATTATTTTTATTTTTATTAATTACAGTATTTGCATATGATATGATAGTATACCTGAGTGACCCCAAGAATTCTCCCAGGTAACTCTTACAGCTGATAAACACCTTCAGCATAGTGGCTGGATACAAAATTAACTCAAAAAAAATTTGTAGCCCTCCTGTATACAAAAGACAAAAGAGCTGAGAAAGAAATTATGGAAATAACACCCTTCACAATAGCCACAAATGACATAAAGTATCTTGGTGTGAACCTAACCAAGCAAGTCAAAGGCTTGTATGAAAAAAATTTCAAGTCTCTGAAGAAAGAAATTGAAGAAGATATCAGAAGAAGGAAAGATCTCCCACGCTCATGTCTTGGCAGGATTAACATAGTAAAAATGGCCATCTTATCAAAATCAATCTACAGATTCAATGCAATTCCCATCAAATTCCCAGCAAAATTCATTACAGACCTTGAAAGAAAAATTCTCAACTTCATATGGAATAAAAAGAAACCCAGAATTGCTAAAACAATCCTCTACAATAAAAGATCTTCAGGAGGTATCTCCATCCCTGATCTCAAACTGTACTATAGAGCAACAGTAATAAAAACTGCATGGTACTGGCATAGAAACATACTGATGGATCAAAGGAATTGGATAGAAGACCCAGAAATAAACCACACACTTATGGACATCTAATTTTTGACAAAGAAGCCAAAACCATTCAATGGAAAAAAGATAGCATCTTCAACAAATGGTGCTGGTCTAACTGGATGTCGACATGTAGAAAAATGCACATAGATCCATACTTATCACCCTGCACAAAACCAAAATCCAAGTGGATCAGAGACCTCATCATAAAACCAGACACACTACATCTGTTAGAAGCAAAAGTGGGGAAGAGCCTTGAAATTATTGGTACAGGAGACAACTTCCTGAGAAGAACACCAACAGCACAGGCTCTAAAAGCAACAATCAATAAATGGGACCTCACGAAACTGAAAAGCTTCTGTAAAGCCAAGGACACTGTCATCAGAACAAAACGACTGCTGACAACCACCTCTTAAGATAGACACAAAGTGACTTTTCATTAACGAAGAACAATCAGGTCAAGGGTGACAGACTGATTCATAAAATGCTTTCTGCACAAACAGGAGAACCTGGATTCGGCCCCCAGAACCCATGTAAACAAAGCTGCAGCTAGTATAAACCATTTGTATTGCCAGAATTGGTAGAGTGAAGATAGATCCCTCAGGCCTGCTAGACAGCCAACCTAAATCACTCTGTGAATCATTGGTCTGCGAGAGACTGCCTCTAAAAGACAAGGTGGAAAGCACCTGAAGAATACCTAGGGTTGATCTCTAGTGTCCATATGGATGCTCATGTATGTGCATGCACAGTCTTCCCATGTATATCTGCACACATACACACAGACACAGATAGACACATATACACACACAGGTACATACACACAGATACACATGTACACACAAAGACACAGACCCGCACACATATATATGCTATGACTGGTGCCAAGGAGCCAGCTGTAAGAGGGGCTCTGGATGCTAAGGAAAGCCTCTAAGGAGCAGCTGGTACTAGGAGGTAAAGCATTAAGGAGATTGAATTATAGACCTCATGAATAGGAAGAGTGCCCTTCACTGGGAAGCTGGAAGAGATAGCTCACCTCCTCACCAAAGTATAGACACAGCCAGAAGATGGTATCTCTGATCCACTGGATACTGAGTCCATCAGTACTTTGATTTTTGACATCTTATCCCTGAGACTGAAATACCTTGTTTTTAAGCACTCACAGGCTATTTTATTACAAAGAACCCAGAATGAACTAAAAAAATTTTTTTTAAACCCTAGCAGTTTTTCAGAAGTGTGTGTGTGTGTGTGTGTGTGTGTGTGTGTGTGTGTGTTTACGTGCACTCAAGCCTCTCTGGAGCTCACCAATTCAGCTACACTAGCTGGCCAGTGAGTTATAGCAATCCACTTGTCTCTACCTCCCCATAGCTAAAATTACAAGCATGCTTTACCATAGTGAGTTTGTTGGTTTGTTTGTTTAATGTGGATTCTGGAAGTTGGACCAAGGTCTACATGCTTATGTAAAAGCACTCATTGAAGTAGTTATTTCTTCAACCCAAACATACTTTTTCTTTAAACTCAACTAAGGAAATCTTTTCAAAATAGCATAAGCTGTCCTTTCCGGAAGAAATTAACCCTTGTGAAGGAAACATGAAGAAAGGGAGTGGGCAGAGGCTAAGTGAGCAAGATGCAACTTCAGTGGGAAGCTGAGATGGCGGCACTGGGTGCTAAGCGTCTGCGTGGATCTCAGTTCTCCTGATTGTGAGGCCTTCAAGGGGAGTCCAGACCCCAGCACCACACAACACATATGCTCAAACATTTCTAAACTGCTCTGTGTACTTCAGGGAGAGCCCTAAGAACAGCCTCTCTTCTGTTAGCGAGACAGCTTCACTTCATGGTGTAGGGGTTTGAAGGATCCTGTGACATCTCTGCTGTATTTTGTGTGTGATACTTTTGCTGTAAACACATTGATATGGATCAATGCGTTTAAGGTCATTATCTAGGGAGCAGTAATGTGTATATGTGTGCGTGTAAAATCTAGGAATTATGTACGCAACGTGTGTGTGTGTTTATGTGTGTGCTCAGTTGTATACCAGCATGCAAGTGTATTTGTGTAAAAGAGAGAAGACAATCGTGGCTATCATTTCTCAAATGCTGTCCACCTTTCCCTGGAATTATCCAAATTCAGTAGACATCTGACAAGTAAACCCTGAGGATCTAGCTTCTCTGTGTGCATTTTCTAAATAAGCTAGACTTGGCTGGCTAGCAAGCCCTGGGGATTCAGCCCCTGTATGTTTTTTTTTTTTTAAATGATTTTTATTTTCTTAATTTTTTATTTTTTATATTAATTGGCGTTTATTCACTTTGTATCCCGGCTATAGCCCCCTCCCTCATTCCCTCCCAATCCCATCTTCCCTCCCTCATCTCCTCCTATGCTCCTCCCCAAGTCCACTGATAGGGGAGGTCCTCCTTTCCTTCCATCTGACCCTAGCCTATCAGGTCTCATCAGGACTGCCTGCATTGTCTTCCCATGTGGTCTGGTAAGGCTGCTCCCCTCTCAGGGGTAGGTGATCAAAGAGCCAACCACTTAGTTCATGTCAGTTATTCCAGTTGGAACGTAAATATCCTGGACAAAGGGCCCCTGAGAAAGCAGGGTCTACCTTAAGATATGCTAAAGAGGTAGGTGGAATAATTATCCCTTGGTGAAATAATCCCTTTCCTTTACCTATATCAATGAAGTCATGACAAGAGCTTTATGGCTGACATGAAGTTCTTTTAGCTATCCTCACCTTCCTGAGTCCTGATTTAGAAAGGCATAAAGTTTTCCCTCTTGAGTCCAAATAGGCTGCCTTTTTGTTTTTTTGTTTTGTTTTTGTTTTTGTCTTTGTTTTTTGCAATTTAAGCTTTTCAGCTTACTCTCTGAAGCTCCCCTGAGAAGAAGGGTGTGTGTGTGGAGAGGGAGGCATGAGGGTTGGATTAAGAGGAGAAGAGACAGGGGCTGGGATCAGGTTGTGAAGTGATTAAATTTAAAAAAATATGAAAGAAAAAATCCCCCTAACATATTCATTTTATGGGTTCTGTTTCTGTGGAAAACCCTTGATTAATACAGTACTCATAATTATTTGATATGAGGAAAAAGAGAGAGACTCTTGTAGCACTAGCATCACAGTGATGAGAGAAGCCATGAAATTTCTCATTTTACAGATTTTTAGTGTAAGACATGAACTTCTCTGGTCCCTCCATATAGCCACATGCCTTCTACTAAAGGTGATACTGTTTTATTTCTTTGATAAAGTCCTGTTAATCAAAAATCTTTAATTGTTTTTTTTTGAGTTTTCATATTTCCTCATCTAGAAGTAACCTAGCACTTGCCTTTATTCCATTAGTCATTGCCCTAGTTATTGTTTTGTTCTGTTTTGTCAACTTAACACAAGCTAGAATCATCTGGGAAGAGGAACCTCACCTGGCTTGTAGGCATGTCTGTGGGTCATTGTCTTGATAAATGACTGATGTGCCAGTGCCTAGATTGCTGTGCAGTGCCATTCTTAGACATTTGGTCCCGAGTGTATAAGAAAGCAGGCTGAGCAAGCCAGGGAGAGCAAGCTGGTAAGCAGCATTCTTTCATGGTCTCTGCGTAAGTTCTTGCCTCCAGTCCTTGTTCTGCTTGAGTTCCTACCTTGGCTTAATGGTAGACTGTGATTGGGGTTTGTAAGACAAATCTTCTCCTCCCCAAGTTGCTTTAATCCTGGTCTTTTTCACAGCGACAAAAAGCAAATTAAGACAGTTACTCATGTAATGTAACATATTCCTGAATCTCTGTCTATCATTTTATATCATCTTGAATGATCATACCACTTTGTGTGTGTATGTGTTTGTGTGTGTGTGTGTGTGTGTGTGTGTGTGTATAAGTGTGTAGTATCAGTAACAAGCTGACGACAGCTGGCCAGTGGGCTGCAGGTACTGGCCAGTGCTAATTTTCTGTGCTGAGATTATGACCATTTGTTACCATGCCCAGCTTCTGTGAGTTCCAGAGATTATTATGCTTTCATGATTAGTGCTTTACCAGCTGAACTATATACCTAGCCCTAAAAATGATTGTGTGTTAATAAGTTAAAAAGAGCTTATAATGAATCACTTGTGTGAAAAGAAAAACATGCATTAAAACAACAACCAAGAATTTCAGTAGAAGTTTAAACCAAGCCAAGAACATGTCTCTGAAGCTGGAGATAACCCATCTATGAGGGGTCAACAAGACTTCAGTGATACGCTGAAGGGTATCAAGGTAAAAAGTATTTAAGTATAACCTGATTTATTGCATTTCTCTAGAATAGCTGTTAACAGTTCAGAATAAAGAATGAAATAATTGGTCTTTGTAGAAGTTGTCTTGAGCCCTCTGATTTCATCCTCTGTCTTTATGGCACCCTGTTATTTTCCACTTCATTCTTCTGAAAAACAAGATAGACCCTTACGTTATACTCTTCAGTGGAAATGGTCTTTGAGCTCTGGCTCCTCTGGTTAGTTTGGCACTCATACCTGGTCTTGTCACACCCGGGAGATATGTCTTCTGCCTTCAGCAACATAGGTGGCAGAGAATTGAATTATTCACTCGTGTAATGATTTAGCCATTACTTGACCTTATTTGTTCCTTTCAAGCATTGTTTTAGATATAGAAACTTGAGAGATGACTCAGCAGTTAAGAACACATACTACTCTTGCAGAGGACCAGGTTTGATTCCTAGAACCCTCATCTAGTGGTTCACAAGTTCTTGTAACTCCAGCTCAGGTGGTCTGGCTACTCTGAACTCAATAGGTATCTGCACTTATGTATACATACCCACACAGAGAAATTCACACATGGTCATAATTAAAAATTAAAAAAAATACATACGGAAACCAAAGAAAATGTCTCATAAATATAAAGTATAGATAATGCAAAATTAAAAACACATAACTCATTAACGTCATCTCAAGAGATGAAGCAAAATAAGAGAACCAAGCAAAGAGACAAGAGAGAAACATTTCGTGTATGGGTTGTGATAGTTTATATTGACTGTCAGCTTGACAATTTCTGAGAAACACGCCTGAGCATGTCTGCAAGGGAATAGTTTGATTACATTAATTAAAGTGGGAAAGCCTCCCTGGCTATAACCACCACTATTCCATGTGCTTGGTCCTTGAACTGAATAAAGAGGAGAAAGTGAACAGAGTGTGAACATTTCTTCTCACGGCTTGCTAGTTGCAAAAGCATGGTGAACAGATGTCTCATGCTCCTCTTGCCATGGCTTTGTAGCAATGATGGATAGCATTCTGAAATTGTGAGCCCAAATAAATCCTTCTTGAACATGCTTTCATCAAGTTATCCCACAGATATGTAAAGCAACTAAACTGGAGGTGACAGGAAAGCACAGATGTGTTTTACTACATGGGAAATAATTCCAGCAAGACAGAACTTCAGATTCCTTTAATAGAATTAACTTGATGCATCTGACTTGAAACCAAAAGGTCAGCATGGATTCTGTTGACTGAATCAGAAGCAGAAAGGAGCCAGAGAGACTCAGCTTAGTTCTAAGTGCTGATGTTGTATTGATCTAATTTTTTAATGCCTGGCTCCACTATATTGCGAAAGCTGTCATTGAAATTGAGAACTGAGTGATCCTCCAACCTTTGTCTCTTGAGAAGCTTGGACTGAGGGTACCTGAAGCCTCCCCTGGTCCCTAAGGGCTATTAATTTAATGGAAGAACAGAGAGGGGATAAACTAACATGTGTTTTCATAGTGCCAGGCTGTCTTCAGAGAAAATAAGAAGTGACAGGACACCAAGAGTGGACATTACGGACAATTTAAGAAGCTTTCACTCCAGCAATTGAGGTGAAAGATGATAGCAGCTGAGGTAAGAACACTGCAGATGCACTGAGAGATGATTTGGCCCAAAGTTTACTTCCCAGTAAACAGAAAAAGCTAGTAGAACACCAAGTGGGGAAAAAAACCTCTTAGTTTTGACTAAACCACGGCACAGTGTTAATGTTATTTATTGAAATGAGGAGGAAGGAAGAAGACTCATAGACTCATGGAGTAAGCTGTAAAACTATGACTGCAGTTAAATAATGCTGTTGAATGCTATGAAATAGATAATCTCCTCCAGAAAGTAGGGTGGAAAGAAGATAACAAATCTATAGAAGAAGCAATAAAATTGTGCTGTTATACACCCAAATAATTTACTATGTAAGATGAGTTTATGGGATTATTGAAAGGAACCAAAGCTTGGTTCAGTTGGTAAAATGCTTGCCATGAATTCATGAGGAAGTGAGTTTAGACCAATGAGAGATGTTGTCTTAGTAAACAAGGTTGACTTCAAGTGAAGAGCATCACCTTACGTTGACCTTTCTACATGCATGGATACACACATGAAGTAATTTGGGCATGTATTCATGAGCACACAAGCACAATTTTGAAAAAAGTTTTTTTTAAGTATGAAGTGAGATGAAGTCAATGAACAATGAATCAAAAATGGTAGTTTATGATGACTATAAGAGAGGAGAAATTTGGACAGTGAGCAGTAGAGTGTGAGGGAATTGAGAAGAGAAAGAATGATAAATCTGGAGACAAAATGAGAGTGGGTCATAAAATGCTTCCTGGAAGAAATTATGTAAATCTTAAGATTTAAATGACTAGCAGGAGTCTCCTAGGAAAATTACATAAAGACTCAATGTGTGTGTGTGTGTGTGTGTGTGTGTGTGTGTGTGTGCTTGCCTGTATATCTGTGTTGATGCTTGTGTTCACATGGATGTTCATAAATATAGAGGATAGAGGTTGATGTTGGGTTTCTGTCTCAATTTATCTCTACTTTATTTATTTAATTTGGAACAGGATTTCTCGCTGAACCTGGATAACTGATTTAGCTAGACTGGCTATCCACCAAGCAAGCCCTAGGGATTCTCCTCTTTCTGTCCCCAACAAGTTATGATGTCATTTATAGGTACGTACTACTATGCCTTTTGCATGGGTGCTTGTGATTGAACTCAGTTCCCTATGTTCACTGGGGTCAGCTGGGTCATCTGTCTAGATGCTTAGGTAAAAAAAAAAATGAAGTGTTCTATAATCTATTCCTCTTTATCTAATCCCCACTAACCTAACAGAATGTGATTTTTACTCAGGAATAAATATTATCTATACTAACTTATAAATACTTACATCAGAACTAGTAAGAGTAACTACACAGTGTCTTGATGTGTGCAGACTCCATGTGAAGAATTATGACAGAAACAAAATTTCAGAGGCACTATTTTGTCCTCAATGACTTTAAATTATCTTTTAGATAGAAAAAAAAATCAAATTACATTTAGAGAAGTGTGCTTTATATTTCGTCTTAGGACATAGGTCCTAGGGACAGAAAAAAAGATACAAGGGATGACTTTGATAGTTCCTTCACATAGTGACAAAATACCTGACCAAAGCACTTTAGAGAGGAAATACATTGTTTAGAGCGCACAGTTCAAGGAAAAGTCCACCGTGGCAGAAGCATAAGGCATCTGGGCACACAGTCAGGAAGTAGAGAGAGATGATGCTGGTGCTCTGCTTTCCTCTTCATTTCTATCAGTCTAGGAGCTTACCCGGGTATAGTGCTTACATTTAGAGTAGGCTTCCCCACCTCAATTACCTAATTTAATAGTCTTTCAGAGGCATGTCTAGGGGCTGGGCTCGTCTCTTATGCTAGACCTTATCAAGCTGATAATCGATACTAGCCAGCACTGAGGTACATTACTTACTAGTATTTAGACATTCATGCAAATAGACAATTCTGCTTTTCTGTGCTAAATGGTACAAGACTGAACTGTTGGACAACTTGGAGCAAAGGCTAGGTCATTGAAAGTGAAGAGCAGACAAATAGTGAACAGTTTTCTAGGACCCTCTGTCTAGGAAGTTATAGGCAATGGTACCTCAGAAAAAGAGAAGATGCTACAAGGGGTTAATACAGCGATCAGAAAGAGTAAGGAGCACATGAGGATTTTTAATAATTGTCTGCAAAGAAAGGTATAAAGACAAGAATGGCTAAGTACAAGGCTAGAAAGGCCAGGGTGCTAATTTAACAGTCACCTGGGCACAAACTAGAATCATCCAGAAGGGAGTCTCATTTGAAGAATCATGTACCTCAGCTCAGCCCATGGGCATGTCAGTGAAGGGTATTTCTGGTTCTTTAGTTAAGTAGGAAGACTTTTGTTAGAGTTATGACCTAGTCTTAGTTAGAGTTACTACTGCTATGATGAATCATCATGACCAAAGCAGATTGGGGAGGAAAGGTGTTATTTGTGTTACACTTCCATATCATAGTCCATCACTGAAGGAAGTCAGGATAGGAACTCAACCAGGTCAGGAAGTGGGAGTAGGAGCTAATGCACAGGCCATTTAGGGATACTATTTATGGCTTGTTCACCATAGCTTGCTCAGCCTGATTTCTTATAGAACTCACCAGTGTAGGGATGACTACCCACAGTCATCTAGGCCCTCCTCCATCAATAACTAGCTAAGAAAATGCCCTCCAGTCAGATCTTATGAAGGCATTTTTCTAAATTGAGGTTCCTTTCTTATACATGATTCTAGTTTGTGTCAAGTTGAGGTAAAACTAGTCAGGACACCCTTCCTGAGTATGCATGGTATCATTTCATGTCCTGGCCCCTGAAATAAAGCCAGACTAGCAGAAGCAGCAAAGGGAAAAAGGACCAGCTGTTCTCTGCTGCTGCTGAATGTGGGATGAGGTGAGTAGCTGCCTGACTTTCTGCCTTGATTTCCTCAGTGATGGACTGAAGCCTGCAACTGTGTGCTCAATAAACTCCCTTTTCCTTAAATTGCTTCTGATCAAGATATTTTATCACAGCCACAGAAACAAAACCTGGAAAAAGAGTGAATTTCAGCTGAGAAATAATGCCTTTGGATATTCTGCATATGTGTGACTTCGTAACCTTTGAACAATGTCGTAGCTCTTGAAATTCCTTCCAATAACATTATCTTTATTAACAATCCTTTAAACCCACTAGCATGCTAGAGTTCTGCTTCACCACATCTGGATCCCAAATGGCTGTCATTACTCATTTCAGAGACTTAGCTTATCTCATTTATGACTTGCTCCAACAAACACAATATTCTTACATGGCATTTAATATGAACTTTTGTCAGTGATTACTATTCAACACGTGGCCTCCCCACCCCTCTGTCCCCTGTAGTCCTTAATGAGCATTCACTCAACCATAATTTATGGAACATTTGTGACAAGTCTGGAACTGTTTCAGGTGTCTTATAGCAGTTGTTTCTCAGCTTTTTATATCCACATATCTTTTGGCTCAACTTTAAATATCAACCTCTCCTTTAATAACAATCTAAAATGAAAAATTAGCTTAACTTAAAACAGTGGGTATTTGTAGAGGGAATTAGTTTAGCTCTAGAGAAGCTCACAGGTCTTTCTTTGCTGGTATGTTGATAACAGGGAGGGAAACTGCCCACTCACTGAGAGCTGCTCCAGGCTAGGGGTGTGTGTGTGTGTGTGTGTGTGTGTGTGTGTGTGTGTGTGTGTTGTTGTTGTTGTTGTTGTTCATAATCTGTGACCTGAGCACTATTCACAGTTGGTTTATCAGTGAAGTCATGACACAAGAAGGGGTCTATTATATTGCCTATGAGTGACAAAAGCTGAATATTCCACAAATGGATGTCTATAGGCTGAGAACACAGGAGCTTTTCAGTCCCCAATCTGTCACTGGAGATCTAAAGTATTCTGGAAGGGTTCGTAGTCTTCAGTCCATGTTAAAAAGCTGAAGAAATTGGGTTCTGATGGCAGCAGAGGCTGGTGGTTATGGCATCATCATCATTATCATCATCATCACCACCAGTATCACCATCACCAGCAGCAGCAGCAGCAACTGGATAAGTACACTCACCAACAAGAAGAAAAGGAAAGCAATCACGCAATACTTAGTTTTTTTTCCACTTCCACTTCTACTTCTTTTGGTGCTGTCTGTGCCAGGGAGACTTGTTTCTCCATTTAACCCACCCTGGATAAGAACTCAAAGACATACCCTTATTTCCCTTATTTGATTCCAAACCCAACCTAGTTGGCAATCACAACTATCTCAATGGATAGTAAGGGAAGTATAAAGATCAAATCTAGAGTCTAATAAGCTGAGGAAGAGCAAGATGCCTTCAAGCCTGGACCCAGCAAGGTGGCCAAGCTGAGCAACCTGGTGTGGAAGGGGAGAGCCTCAGAAAAGTTATCAACATGTAGAGAAGGAGGCTTGGTGCACGTAGTAGTATGGAATTAAATAACCTCACTGAAAAGCAACATAGGAGAAGAAAGTTTTATCTGGCTTACAATTCCAATGAACAGTCCATCATTTGTGGAGGTACAGACAGGAACTCACGTAACTAGCCACATCCCAACTACAGTTAAGAGCTATCTGCCTCACATTTCCTATAACCAATACTAAATAAATTCAGTGGGTCACAAAATGTGAATGTAACTTTGTATGGTTGGGAAAAGGAGGGAGATCAGCAGGAGTGGGAACTAATAGGACAGGGTGATAGTATGAAAATGATCAAAACACATTTATGTATGCATGTATTAAATGTCATAATTAATATACACTAGTAAAAATTTATGAAATTCTTTCAAAGAAAAGCTGTAAACATTAAATGAGTTCAGGCATATAAGACATTTGAGGGTGAAAATGGTGCATGGCAAGCCCCAACCTGACATATACTAACTTCTCAGGAATATTACCTGCCATTATTGGTAAAAGAAACGTTCTTTCATGTATCCCACAATTTTTTTAAATGTCAGGAATATATATTCCATTGACTGAGTAAAGGAGATTTGATACTTTCCTTCAAATAATTTTCAAGAGCTTTTACCTTGAGGCCCTCATCAATCTGAGAAACAAAGAGATGTTTAGCATCAATTCACATTGTCCATAGATTGTTTTCTATATATAAATGGCTGAAATCTATCACAATGAGCAAAGATATTGACATCGGTGCCTGTACCTACATCTTTTCTGTGTTTAATGCATTTAAAACTTCACAGTATACAAAAGCCACGCCACCATGTCTCCCCCCTAATTTCATGTACTCTAAACCTACTGAATGGATTTGGAGGTGATAATATGTACATCTAGCAGTGCATGAAAAAACATCTATTAGTAGTCACAGCCCAGAAGAAAATTGACTCCCCCACCCAAGAATCCAACAACTACCAATAGCTCAGGATAAACCTGTTTATATGTGTAAACAAAAATTCAAACTAACTTGTCTAATATAATTTGGAAGAATTGCTGTTTTAATTATTAGCCAAAAGTAGCTTATTTCTCAGTGACTACTTGTGACCCTGCAGTAGAAAAGCCTTGTGATTTTTCTTCAAATCTGTACTGAGAAAGTCAGTATTTTTGTCTTTAACGTACTTGCCTTCAAAATCATTATTCAAGAATGTCATGACATAAAGGTGTTATCATGGCCAACTAGAAAGTGTAATGGTTAGCATTGTCAACTTGGCAGAATCTAGAATCATGTATAAGATGGTCCCTTGGTCATGCCTAAGAGATGTTGATTAATTGAGAGGACAAGATCTATCTTGAAATCGGGTAGCACTGATCCCTGGGTTTTGGTCGCAGACTGGATAAAAACAAGAAATGAGCTGAGCATGAGCTTTCATCACTCCAGGATGCAATGTGACCTGCTCATCATGCTCTGTTGCTCTGATTGTATCACCATTATGGACTATATTCTTGAACTGTCAGTCAAAAGGCTTTCTCCCTTAAGCTGTATTTGTCACTGTATTTTAGCACAAACATATACAAAAGAAATCAAGATTATCCTAGGCCATACAAAGCACTAGTTCTTTTGCATACAGTTGTACATATTTGACTATGTATGTGTTCATGAATGTGGAGGACAGAAGTTGATATCAGGCATCTTTTTAATCATTTGTTCTGCTTCATTTTTTAGCAAGGATTCCTCAGTGAGATCACTGGTTCAGTTACATTAGCTGTGTATCAAGCTCCAGGGATCTTGTCTTTTTCTCTGCAAGTACAGGCACAGATTGCTGGACTTCGCTTGTTATATGGGCACTGAGAGGAGTTGATCTCTGTTCACCATGCCTAATGAGAATTTTAGTGAGATAAATCCCACACCCCTTTCTCATTTTCTTTCTTCAAGAATATATTTCAATATATTTGTGAATTTTTCTGTTTTTGTTTGTCAGAGATGTCTAATTTTATCCCACCAGGCTAAAAGTGATAGCTATATGATTTCAACTCTTTTGAATTTATTATGATTTTGTGACATCATAAGTGATCTTTGTAAAGCTTTCCATATGCAGTAATAATATTTCAAGTAATAATATTTCATGTTGGTATTATGTCTATTTATGTCTATTATGTCTATATAGCTTATAGTTGTTCAAGAAGAATCAAGGTCAATCATTTTCTAAAATTCTTCTAAAAATTTGAAGAAATAAAAATACCACTCCCAAATTTAATTCCTTTTGCAAAGCCAAGATTACTCTAATTTCAAAGCTGAAAAAGACACCACAAGCAGAGAAAACCCAAAAACCAATGTCCTTGGTAAACGTAGATCCAAACATCCCCAATGAAATACTAGAAAATCTAATTCTAGAGCATATTAGATGACTAAGAAAAATTTTTACTGGGAAGTAACAATGATTGTTTAATGCAGGCAAACCAGTTACTGTATTGTACCATTTTACTAGAAGTTGGGGTAAAAATCATCTCAATAAGATACAGGAAAACATATGACATAACTTACTATCTTTTCATTGCTAAAAATTAAATGAATATGGTGATTACTCAGTCAGAAAATGCTTGCATTGTTAGCATAAGGACCCAAGTTCTATTCCCATAACACACATTAAAAATGTTGGGAGTTTTATAGTATTAAAAGGTGCTATGAAAGCTGCCAAGGAAGAAATTCTACCCAGCTGTAAAGCTTAAAAACCACAGCAATTACTGACTGGAAAGAAATCTCCAAGGGTACAATAGTGGTAGTTTTATCTATGGGGTATACAAAAGCTGTTTAATTGGACTTAAAATCCACTCAAAAGCAAGGAATTCATGCCAAGTTCTGTAAACCTAGCCAATTATTCATTACTGCAGAGGTCATAGAATCCAGAGGAAAAGCTAATACTATCATTTTCCTAAACTAATCTAATTTATAACTGTATTCTAAACTATTATCCTGTAAGTAAGTGTAGTTTTCATCACTTAAGCCCTTATCACAGAAGCTTCTTTTGCAGCAGATGAGGCTAGTGCAGCGATCTACACTGGCCAAAATGCAGCAAAAGTGTATGGTCTTACTGTATGGTCTTACCCTGAGATGACATATCTACAATGCCATCTTTACATCTAGGGCTCAGGGAAAATTGAAGAAAAGATGGAAGAAAGATTGCAATATCAAGGATCAGGATGCCTGTTTGAGATAGTGCCCTCTTGATATGTCCAGGAAGCTGAACCTGTGAAATTTTAAGCTAAACAATACCTGTGTAGATAAATTTATTTGGAAACAACTTAATGTAAATAATAAAACCCATTATTATGTATAACTAGTATATACTCATAAAACATTTAAAAATCCTTGGTATTCCAACCCAATATACATTCTAACATCAATCAACAGAATATATTTTTCTTTTAACTTAGTTAGGCTTAGAAACAAATGAAGCTCATCTAAACTTGTCCTATATAGTAGCATTCATAATTTGACTAATAGTGTGGAAGGCCATTGTCTATAAGTCACGCACACATTCTCTTAAGAGCAGACTCTGGCTAGTATGATCTGGCCCCAAACATACATCTTCTCTTTATCACTATCAAAGGCATATCTATAATATCTGTTCTTTGAATGCTAAGTTTATCTTCACATAAACACATTAATTATTATTATTTTATAATTTTTATTTTTTTATATTAATCACAGGTTATTTACCTTGTATCCCAGCTATAGCCCCCTCCTTCATTCCCTCTCAATCTCTGCCTCCCTCCCTCCC
>NW_026585504.1:56825073-56946185 GCF_907164565.1 Psammomys obesus | reverse complement strand
CCCTCCCTCCCTCCCTCCCTCCCTCCCTCCCTTCCTCCCTCATCTTCTCCTCTTCTGCCCCTTTCCAAGTCCACTGATAGGGGAGGGCCTCCTCCCCTTCCATCTGATCCTAGCTTATCAGGGGAACAAGGACTATTTCTGACATGAACTCAATGGCTGGCTCTTGTCCTCCCCCACCCCCAGGGAGGAGCAGCCTTGCTAGGCCACACAGGAGAACATTGCAGCCAGTCCTGAAGATACATAAGCACATTTATTTCCAAATAAATTTACATTATAAAACATTCCTGTTTAACTGGAGAACAAACTTCTCATCAAAGATACTTAGGTAAATTCCATTAGGGAGTTCTACTGCTCTGGATGCTCATTCTCACAAGTATGCTAGATAACTTGAAACTTTCCAGAATGGAACAGTAACGTTTTTAGAGTCCTTCCTGAACTATTTCAGAGTACACATCAAATACACTTGAAATCTTAAAGTTGTAAAATGTTAGTGCTAAAATTTTATTAGGAACCCAATGATCTTGTACAATACCTCAATTCAAAACTGAAGGTTAGTGAGGTATATTGATTTTCCCAGACCATATACTAAGTCATGGCATGAAATACTTAAAAAGTAATTACAGGGGAGTGAGGGATTAAGTGATTAAATGAATGCTGTAGGTAAACCTGTAAAAAGACACTGATGGAATGGATTTGTGCCAGTGAGAGGCTGTTTAGCATTTCATAGTACTTAAATTTTCATAGTGCAGAAGAGAATAGAACAGTAGTCTGAACTGCTAGACCATAATGATAATGAGTAGATCGCTCTCACCCCAACTGTGCTTGAGCCATCTAAAACAAGCATACTGGGAAAGGTGGGAAATTATTACCCATTAAGAGATAGACACTTGTACAACATTTGTCTGTTGATAGCTTAAAGCAAACTAATGAAGTAGGTTGGACACTCAGATACCTCTTCTACCATAGCTCACGGCCTTTCAAGGTGCTGAGTGATAAAGAGACTAAGATTCCTCACATTCTAGAAGAAATATTTCAAAGCTAGTATTTTATATGGGAATTTAATGATAAGCTAATGATAATTTTGCCCTGGGCTAGCTTTTTTTCTATATTATTTAAACTTATCATCATTGTGAATAATTTCTATGTAAGTGTAAACGTTCAGTATAATGAAGACATTTATAGGAAAGTAACCCAAATATTCAATACCATATAATTCAGTGCTAGATCACTCACCTTGCATGTACAAGGGTCTAGGCTCTATTTTCAGTATTTCAAAAGAGAGGAAAGAAGAAAGGAAAGGTTATGGAGGCTGCAGACATGCAGACAGAGAAAAGAGAGGCACAGCAAGATAGACATAGAGGAGAAAGAAAGGAAGAGAAGTGAGAAAAAGAAAGAAATGTAGGAGGAGGACGAGAAAAAGGGGGAAAGATGGAGAGATGAGAGGAGAGGAGAGGAGAAAGAAAAAAATGAGCATTTTGCAGTGTCTGTTTCAGGCTATTTCTATTTATAGGAATAAATAGAATATTTGGGGAATATTTAAAGTTTGTTTTTGATTTATTCTTAATTTTTCCCTCCTGGAAGTAACTATTTACTAATGTTCATGTATATGTGGCATCCGCTAACTACTTTATTTTTTACAACATATATATACATAATACATCAAAATTAATGCATACAGATCTAATTCATTTGTCTACTGCTTTAAATCAATGAATTGAAAATACAGATTTTTTTCTTCCATCAACAGCAAAATTTTGAAAAGAGTGTTGTTTTACTTACCTCCTTGAGCGAGTAATTGAGAATTTCTCTGCGGTATCTGCTTAATAATGAAATTACTGTGTTTTAAAACTTGTCTACTGTACATTTAGGTAACATTGCTTCTAAGGTTCTCAAAAACATTTGTGGCTTCTGTGTTTCAAATGGGACAGATATTTGAGTATATGACTAATGTGTGGTCAAAAATTTTCTTGAATTTTTACTTTTCTACTTGGTGATGCTACTTTATACCAATGAATGAAAATAAACTGTCTTTTGGTATCAGCCACACTGCTCAGGTGAAGCTAGTCTTCTTCATTTGAATCCATGAATTCTCATTAAGTCATGTGGGCCATGAAAGACCTATAAACAGAATCTTTCCAGTCAACTGAAGGAATTATAGGGTCAGAACTACCACATCTATCCACCTGAGCCCTATAGAAAAGAGATGTTCCTGGTCTGTGAAGTGCTTACCATGCAAGCATGAGGATCCTCATTTAGATCTCCAGCACCCATGTCAAAATATCGGTGTTGTGATATATGTTAGTAATGTTAGTGCTGGCAAGACTGAAACAGGGGGATCCCTGGACCTTACTCACAACTCAGTGAAGCCAGATCAGTGAGCTCCCTGTTCAAATGACAGTGTCTCAAAAAAGTAGTCATGAGTAACCGAAGAAGGTACAATATTGACTTTGGTGTCCTCGTTCTATTTAGTTGTAATAAAATAATCCTGTTGAAAGCAATTGGGTTCATTCTAGCTCACAATTCCATGCTACACTCCATCAGAACAGGGATGTCAAGGCAGTAGGTATTTTAAAAGTTCATACTATATCACATGCATAGTAAAGCGCAGAAAAAAAATACATGCGTCCCTCTTGTATGAAACACTCACATGCACTTAATTAGCTCACTTTCTATTCTCTTCCATGACCCAATCCCTAACCCACAGTTGTTCAGTCTTTTTAAATAATTAATGTAATCAAGACATCATCTGCAGACATGACCACATGCCAACCTGAGCTAAACAATCACTACTGAGACTCTTTTCCCACGTGACTATAGAGTACATCCATTGGTAGCCAAAACTAACCACCACATTTGGCCTCCATATGCGCAAATGTATGTGAGTACATATATCGCACCTGCACATATATATGCACGTACACACACACACATACAGCATAGTTGGTTGCATGAACGAGAATGGCCAACAAAGGCTTATATTTAAAGGTTGGCCCGCGGTTGGTGGGACTATTTGGGAAGGACTAGAAGGTATGACCTTGTTGAAGGAGGTGTGTTAGCGGGAGTGGGCTTTCAGGTTTCTAAAGCTCATACCATTTCCCGTTAGCTGTCTCTTCATGCTGGTAGATCAAGGTATAAGCTCTTAGTTACTGCTCCAGCACTATGCCTACCTTCCTGCTGCCATGCTTTCCACCATGACGGTTTTAAAGTCTAAGCCTTGGAAACTGTGAGCCTCAAATAAACTATTTTTCTATAAGCTTCCTTGGTCATAGCATCTTAGCAACAGACAAGTAACTAAGGATACCATGCATGCATATGCACATACATACAGGATGCTCCCATGTGAATGAAGCATCACATAAATGTTCAGGTACATTTATGAGTGGAAACAGCCTAGGCTGGGATTTTGTACTTCAGTCCCCATATCAGGGTAGGGCAGATAACAGTGAGTACCTTCTCTGGCCATGAGCTGCCACTGCATACTGTTGTTTCTTTCTGGTTAGTGTCATTTCCAAGGGGAATTTTGGAAGGAGTAGAGGAGATATAAACTCAGATTTCCATCTTCTGACAATTCTCTCCAATATATTTATAATTTTCATAATTTTGATTTACAGGGGATTAAAATGCAGAAGAAATAACTTCATATCTCATTCTGTGTGGTTGTATTATATCTATTCCATTTTCTGATGTCATTAAATTTCCATAAATGTAAATTTTCAGCTGCATGTTTTTCTGTGTAGCTAGATGATCCTGAAGCTTACATGACTAATGTTATGTTTTGAGGACACTGATTTCTAGTGATGTTCACAGTACTTAATTCCACTTAAACATTTTTGTGCATAACTCTTAGTCTGCAGTTTATATTGCTATTCATTTTCCAATTTTCACATTTATTTCTTTCTGTGTACTATGTGCCAGAAGCTGTTTTTTATGGTTTACCCTGAGAAAAAAATACATATTTTATTAATTACACTTTATTCACTTTGTATCCCCCCATAAGCCCCATCCCTCCTCCCTTCCGGGTCCCACACATCCTCCCCCTTCTTCACGCATACCCCTCCCCAAGTTCGCTGATAGGGGAGGTCCTCTTTTCCTTCCTTCTAATTTTAGTCTATCAGATCTCATCAGAAGTGGCTGCATTGTTCTCTTCTGTGGCCTTGTAAGGCTGCTCCCCCCTCAGGGGGAGGTGATCAAAGAGCAGGCCAATCAGATTATGTCAGAGGCAGTCCCTCTTCCCATTACTATGTAACCCACTTGGACACTGAACTGCCATGGGCTACATCTGTGCAGGGGTTCTAGGTTACCTCCATGAATAGTCCTTGGTTGGAGTATGAATCTCTGGGAAGTTCCCTGTGTTCAAATTTTCTTGTTCTGTTGCTCTCCTTGTGGAGTTCCTGTCCTCTCCAGCTCTTACTATTTCCCACTTCTTACATAAAATTCCATTCATGCCAGAAACCATTTTACTACTTTTTTTCTAGTACAACAATGATCTTTATTTTTTTGTATGTGTGTTTTCCAGTTCTTTTTTTTCTTTCCAATTCTTCTATTCTTTTTTTAAATTATTTTTAATTATACTTTATTTACTTTGTATCCCCTCTCTAGTTCCCTCCCTCCTCCCCTCCCAATCCCTCCCTTTCTCCCCCTTCTCTACACACTCCCCTCCCTTCCACTGGTAGGGGAGGGTTTCTTTTTCTTTCTTATGGTATCATCTGGAGTGGCTGCATTGTCTTCCTCTGTGGCCTGGTAAGGCTGCTTCCCCCTCAGGGGGAGGTGATATACTCACTCATATAGACATATATTATAGGATAAACCTGCTAAAATCTGTACACCTAAAGAAACTAATCAAGAGGGAGGACTCAGGCTAAAATGCTCAATCCCCACTCCGAAAGGCAAAGAGGATGTACACCAGAAGATGAAGAAAACAGGAAACAAGTTAGGAGCCTCCCACAAAGGGCCTCTGAAAGGCTCTGCCCTCCAGACTATTAAAGCAGATGTTGAGACTTAATGGCCAAACTTTGGGCAGAATGCAGGGAATCTTATGAAAGAAGTGGCAAATAATGGTAAGAGCTGGAGAGGATAGGAGGTCCACAGGAGAGCAACAGAACCAAAATTTTGAGCACAGGGGCCTTTCCTGAGACTCATACTCCAACCAAGTACCATGCATGGAGATAACCTAGACCCCCTGCACAGATGTAGCCTGTGGTAGTTCAGTGTCCAAGTGGGTTCCCTAGTAATGGGAACAGGGACTGCTTTTGACATGAACTGATTGGCCTGCTCTTTACTACTTTTGATACATCAAAAGAACCAAAAAAAAAAAAAAAAAAAAAACAAAAAAAAAAAACTGGCGAGAATTCCAGTATTCCAGAATCTGAAACATTTTCTTAATAAAGTTGAAGCCCTGGGATGAATATCTGATATGCTAGAATTTGGGGGTCTAGGCTTCATATCTTCTTCCCTACAGGAAGATAAGTACTAGAAGATAATTTCAAATCAACTTTTGGTTCTAGAAGTACAACAATATCAGCATTATTGATAGCAAATGATTATTGGACCTGGCTTTGACCCAAGGAATTATGTGGGTATATGTAAGATGATTGTGTCTTTGTAAATGTAAAAAATATGGGTAGATAAACCAGCGCTCTAGCATCATCCTCCATATTTCTATGACATTTGATGGGAATTTAGTAAAAAGTCATAACCACTGATTATTATCAGATGCCCAGAATGTGGCCTTGAAGTTTGTCTAAGCCTGTGGAGCAATCTGATGAATAAGGAGAATCAAGCACTTTCACTCTGTAGATAAGACTGTGAAGCTCACCCTGTGACTTAAGACAAGAAAGAGACCAGAGAAGAGCATCAGGTTCCCTGGCACAAGAGTCACAGGTTGTTTTGAGTTACTGGGAATTGAGCTAGGATCCTCTGCAAGAACAACAGTCATTTATAATTGCAGAGCCATCTCTCCTGTCCCTTCTTTTGGATTTAAAATAATTTATGTATTATTTACATCTGGATATACTTATAAAAGATACTATCTAATATTTATTTTAAAATATAGTTATCTTGTTTCCATTCACCGGGTACTTCTGACAACAAATATGTGGGTTTTATAGAGACCAACAACTAATCCCCAAGTTACAAGAATTAAGTGCTTGTTTGTCTATTCTCATACTATCTATCTACTGTTATCTTCAAACCACAGGGTTAAGGTCTCAGTTTCCTAAGACTGCCCTCACTTTAGGTTCCACTTACAGCTTCCGGTTCTTCCATTAATCTGACAGGGTTAGAGAATTCCATGAATATTATAATTTGCTCCAGAATGGCCCATGAAATTAATAAAGATAGCCTTGTACTGAATTCATTATAAAAGATAAAAGCTAAAACAGCTGGCAGAAATTCATGAGGTGATACAATTTCTTTTAGCACTTCTAGATATTCTGTGTTAGCAAAACTGCAGTGTTTTCACCAAAGGAATATTCTGTACTCTGTTGTTTTGATGATTTACAGATATTCCATCACAAAAGGAGCATGGCTGAGTCAGTCGCTGACCACAGATAATTAATCATCTCTTCTGTAGCCACTGGGTGACAGGTAGAGTAGAATAAACTCACCATTTAACCACAGTTGTTTCCTCTGATTACCAGTCCAGTTTAAAGCTCTTAGGGACACACCAGCAGTCTCTTCATTGACCTAAACTCAGGTGTGGTTGAAAGGAGATTTTTTAGAGAAAGAACCAAAGCTGCTCCTTGTGTGCTGTCACCCAGAGAACTCCGAAGGCATTTGAAGCTCTGCACCAGGAAGCAGAGACAGAAACAAGCACTTGCATCTTATTACACCACAATGTCAAAACAGTTTCTCTTCATTTTCTTCCTCGGTCTTAGTCCTTGCACTTGCCCCCTGTTACTGTGCCCCAGGTCATAGAGGCCTTTTCTGTTCCACTAAAGATGCCTAGACTCTTTACTGCTGGCACCTCACAGCCATCCTTTACCACCTAACCAACCCTACTTCTCTGAGTGTTCTTTAGATGCCATTGATACCATTGCCCCCTACACCCTGAACATAGTTGGCTTTCTTCCCCCAAAATGTATGCTGTGTCCTCTCTAAACACACCCAGTCCTTTTTCTTTAGTAAAGAGGCATACATGACCTGTTTTATGTTGGTTACATGAGTGAACAAACAAATTCCAGGCTGTAGCCTGTTCCTCACTAGATGTGGATGTGACAGTATCATCGGTTGTGAAGGACATGCCAATTTTCCTTGGTTAACTCTTTTACTGGCAGGATCCTATAAAGACAGAATATCCCAGTTGTCCCCAGGTTTCATTCTCATGGCCCAACACAGATCTGGACCTGTTCTGACCATCAGTAAATGATCGTTCTAAAGCAATCACACACAGTTTTGCTCATATTTTTCTTTTTGATATGGTTACATATATCAAAATGCTCTTTGTAAAGCCGTGTCTTACAGGTCAAAATAATTTATAGCAGAAATCTCATTGTTGGATTTTAGTAACAATAGAAAGCAATGCTTGGGGATTGGCCAGCTTCCCATTAGCTAGTTCTATGTTTGGGGGTTTATTTTTGTTTGTTTGTTTGTTTGTTTTTGCAGTAAAACCATCTAACATCCCAGATTACTATTTCCCAGAATTTGAATATTGGACCTGTTAGCTTTTCTAATGCCATTCTGTAAAACTTGTAAGTTTTGTGAATTGAACCTTGATTTTCTTGTGTTTTTTTTAGGTTGTTTGTTTGTTTGTTTTTGTGCATAGACCAAAGAGCTTTTCTTGTCAGTCATCTTGGGCTATAAAAAAGTCAGGATAGCCCCACTTCTGCATCTTAGCTTTCTTAAAATTCTTGCTGGCCTCACTTACCACATGGAGATGACTAGTTATGACCTCAGAATCCCATTCTGAACAAGGTCTATCTGACCGGAGACAGGAGAGATGGCTTAGTAGTTAAAGAAAACTTGTTGAGCAAATGTTCTTGTATACTTGAGCATGTTTGTAGCAGCTTTATTCGTAATATCCAGAATCTGGAAACAACCCAGATGTTACTCAACTGAGGAATGGATACAGAAATTGTGGTACTTTTACACAATGGAATACTACTCAGCAATTAAAAACAAGGAAATCATGAAATTTTCAGGCATATGGTAGGAACTAGAAAAGATCATCCTGAGTGAGGTATCCCAGAAGCAGAAAGAAATGCATGGTATATACTCACTTATAAGTGGATATTAGACATATAATATAGGATAATCATACTAAGATCTGTACACCTAAAGAAGCTAAGCAAGAAGAAGGACCCTGGCTAAGATGATCAATCCTCATTCAGAAAGGCAAATGGGATGGACATCAGAAGAGGGAGAAAACAGGGAACAGTACAGGAGCCTGTCACAGAGGGCCTCTGAAAAACTCTACCCAGAAGGGTATCAAGATATATGCTAAGACTCAGCCAAACTTTGGGTAGAGTGCAGGGCTCTTATGAAAGAAGGGGGAGATAGAAAGACCTGGAAGGGATAGGAGCTCCACAAGGAGAGAAAAAAAATCTTGGCCCAGGTATCTTTTCTGAGACTGATACTCTAACAAAGGACCATGCACAGAGATAACCTAGAACCCCTGTTCATATGTAGCCCATGGCAGTTCATTGTCAAAGTGGGTTTCCTAGTAATGGGAACAGGGACATGAACTCAGTGGCTGGCTCTTTGATCACCTTCTCCTGAGGGTGGTGCAGCCATATCAGGCTTCAGAGGAAATCAATGCAGCCAGTCCTGATGAGACCTGATAGGCTAGGCTCAGATGGAAGGGGAGGAGGACCTCCCCTATCAGTGGACTGAGGGAGAGGCATGGGTGGAGAAAAGGGAGGGAGGGTAGGATTGGGAGGGGGCGTGGGAGGGGGCTACAGCTGGGATACAAAATGAATAAACAGTAATTAATAAAAATATAAATAAATTAAAAATAAAAAAGTGAATTTGTTGCTCTTGTAGAGATGTTAATTTGAATTCAGTTTCAAACACCCTAGGTCAGCCAGATGGCAAGAGACTGTAACTTCAGCTCTAGGGGTTCCAGTGACCTCTTTTGTCCTCTGTGAGTATTTGCATACATATACACACAGTTTTACATATAACAACAACAGCAACAACAATAATAATGCTAAAATACATTTTCTAAGATAAAATTGAAAATCTCTCTGGTGTATCAGTAAATGCAGATGTTAGTTCCACATGCATCTCTTTTATAAAAGAGAGTAGAAAAAGAGATATGAGAATTTCAAAACTTGGTGAGCATGTTAAATTAAGACATTTAACGTACACATTTTAAGTCTCCTTTAGCTCAGCCATAATTATTTAAAGGAGCTAGAAGGAGGAACTTGATGTAAATGCATCATTTAAACAAATTACCACAGTAGTCTAAGATGCTGGTTGTCTAGGAGATTCCACCAGCAGCACATTGAAACAGAGCTGGGACTTGCTGCCAAGCATGGGGCAGAGCTCCAGAGCTTTTGTGGAAGTGTTGGGGGAAGATGGAAGGATCTGAAGGGGACAGGAACCCCACAATAAGAGCAACAGAGAAAACTAACCCAGACCCACAGGGCTGACAGAGACTGAGACATCAACTAAGGACCATGAATGGTCTGGATCTAGGCCGCCTGCATATTTGTGGCCGATGGATGCCTTGGTCTTCAAGTGGGTCACCTGGAGAGTGGAGGAGGGCTGTTTCTAACGTGGACTCTATTGTCTGCTTTTGGATCACCTCCACCTGGCATGGCTGCCTTGCCTGGCCTCAGGGGATGAGGATATGTTCAGTTCTGATATGACTTGATATGCTGGGGAGGGTTGATATGTCAGGAGAGGAGCTTTTCTCCTCTGGGTAGAAAGGGAGAGGGAAAGGAGGAAAGGCGAAGGTGGGGACTGGGAGGAGAGTAGGGAGGGGGAACTCTTGGGATGTAAAGTAAATAAAATAACATTAAATTAAAATTTTAAAATAAACAAATTACCTGGGAAATCCATGGAGGTTCCTTTGCTTGCTCCATGCCTGTAAATAAGACTCGTGTGCATAAGCATTAGTGTTTTTAATTGAGGTATAAGAGGAGGAAATTAAAATTCAGAGATGATGGAGTTACCAGCTTCCTTTGGAATGAAAGATTGCTCATTTTAGAGAACAGAGTGGGCCTTCAAAAAGTGCTTACAATGTGGAAATTTCCCCATTTCCTTTTAACAACCACAAGTAGCATCAATGTGCTAATTACTCTAAAATGAGCTCAGAATTTGCTGCACGGCTACACTTTACAAAATACTTGAGCTCCACTATATCATAGAATAAAACTGTGAATTCATTTCTGCTAATTCATCTATAACTGAACTGGGGGTTGGTGTGAAGCCTCTGGAATATTCACATTGTGATTTCTTTGTTCACAGTATCTTTGTAGTTAAAGGCTTAGAACAACAAAGAAGGGTAAAAACATTGGACTCCTTACTTTTATGAGCTGCTTAAATGCATAATGAAGTTGATTCCTTAAAGTCGCTGATGGTGTAAGCACATCATTAACTATGAACCATAAAATATCTTGCTTACTTTTTATATAAATCCACCACAGACAAAGGAATATTGCAAACACTGCATTTGTTTTATGTAGGATGAAGTAAAGTGTTTTCACTTAAGAATAGAGTCCCGAGGGGAGGAGGGAGGAGCTTATGGGGGGATATAAAATGAATAAAGTGTAATTAATAAAAAATTAAAAAGAAAGAATAGAGTCCCCATTATTTTAGTGAGGCGGGAAACAAATTTTTTAAAATAACTTTAAGAATTATTTTATGATAATTCATAATTCACAATTCATAATCTTATGAATTGTTGCTCACAGAGCCTGTGCTGTTGGTGTTCTGTTCAGGAAGTTGTCTCCTGTGCCAATGAGTTCAAGAGTATTCCCCACTTTTTCTTCTAAGCGGTTTAGTGTGTCTGGTTTTATGTTGAGGTCTTTGATCCACTTGGACATTAGTTTTGTGCAGGGTGATAAGTATGGATCTATTTGCATTTTTCTACATGTAGACTTCCAGTTAGACCAGCACCATTTGTTGAAGATGCTATCTCGGGAGGGGCATGCATGCAGAGGGTGGATGAAGGGAAGGATTGGGATGGGAGAAGGGAGGGAGCCACAGGAGGGATACAAAGGGAATAAAGTGTAATTAATAAAGAAAAAAATGTAAAAATAAATAAATAAATTAATAAATAAGAAAAAAAAGTCTTATGAAAACACTTGAGGCAGGAGGTAGAAAGGTAGCTTAGCTGAAAGCTTGAGTGGGAGGACTTGAGGTGGATCCCCAGAACCCTCTCAAATTCCTGGCTTCATAGGCTCATACTCAGATAACTCCAGCAATGGGAGGAGGAGAGGTGGTAGCAGAAGATCCATGGGAGCTCACTGGAATGCTAGCTTCTCCTGTTTAGCTAAACTCAAGGCCCATGAGAGAGCCTGTCTCAAAGGTAGAAGGAATAACACTCAAAGTGAGCCACTGTCCTCCATATTCATACTCACACACATGCATATGTGCACTCCTAGACACTGACATGCATCCTTCAACACACACGAAAGTCTAGGTCATGCTCCTGCCTCTGCCTTTCTGATGGGTGTAACATAACCATGGTGATTGGATCATCATTTTTCTTACTGAGCATTTGTGAGATATGAATAAAGTCTTGACAACTATTGTCTAAGGATCAGATAGTACAGGGTGCTTTTATTGAAACATTTCACATTACATTTCTGTTTTGAAAATTTAGTCTTCAGTACAAAACTCCATCTACCCTCATAGACAGACAAAAGACAAACTCCTCTCAAGAAAGGGCCATGGGTATGGTATGTGTTCTCTCTCTCTTCCACTTTCAAACTCCTCCTCTTGACCTCTGCTTTATTTATTCTAAGAAGACAACACATGAAGTGTTGTCATAGGACCACACATGAAGCCAGATGTCAAGGCCTTGATTCTTGAATTCTCAATCTTTACAACTATGAGACAACCCAGTTCTATTCTCTGTAAATTACTTAGACTGTGTCATTTCATAAAAACTATACAAAACAATGTGAGACAGACATAGTCTCAATTATTTAAATACAATGTCATTGATGCACATTTAAAATTATTAGTATTGGCTTCTTTGGTTAAGTCCAGTTATCCTAAATGGATAATTATGTACATACATTTTACATCGACATAAATTCCATGAGAAATACCAATGTGGTTAAAGGTTGAATACAAACTCCCTCCCAGACACATATCCTCACCAACAAGTATGTGAAAGTATCAACACCCTCTTATTCATACAAACTCTGGGATTATTTGTGAATGTGAGAACATGTAAGTATCTACTTCTGACAATCAAGGGCTAGTAGATGCCGTGGTCTGTACCTTACCTACCTAATAAGATGATGCAGACTTAGTTCTTTGTTTTTTTTTTTTCCTTATCTTTTTCTTATTTTTATTCTTTCATTTTATTTATTTATTTTTACTTAGCTAATTTGGGAACTCTTTATGTCAGATGTTGATACAACACAGCTCTTACCTTAAAGGGATTTAGATCATTTATTGTGAAAGGAATGTGAGTGACTTTGGCTCACACGGATTCAGGTTATCCCAAATCTCATGTTCTAATGTGGAAATTTATCCGTGAATTTTATAGGCATAAAAAAGAAAGTCATAAGTTAAGGCATTTTTAATATCTTGATGGAAATATCAATTAATTTAGTTATAGTAAACTGAAGAAATTGTAGGTTTTAGATATTATCTGGTAATATTCTTAACTTCTGGGTTGATGAAAGCTACTGGTATCTTAAGATAAAAAATTCCAGTTGTCGTGTCATAGTTGAAAGAATGTGTTGGTTTAAGTGAGAACTATTCCTCATTGCTTGAGCATTTGCATATTTGGTTCTTACTTGGTGGTGCTGTTTCAGGAAATGGTATGGCCTAGTTGAAGAATGTTACTAGTGATAGGTTTTGAGAGGTCATAGCTTCACCTCACTTCCAGTTTGTTCTTTGCTTTATACTGGTAGTTAAAAAGTTGAAGATGTGATCTCTGAGCCTTCTAGTCCCTCTCTGTGTCTGCCTCTTGCAACTGTGCTTCCCACATGCCATAATAATGGACTCATGCTTTTGAAACTGCAAGTAAAAATAAACCCTTTTTTTGTAAATTTTTTTAATCACAGAACAGAAAAGTAACTTAAGAATTTGATGCAAGGATGGTAATTTTCTCTGAAGAATCTTTCCATGCTGTGTTTGGAAGGATATGGAATAATTTGGAACTTTGGGCTAGAAAAGTGGTTGAATGCTGTAAGTAGAGGTTAGTGGGATGTACTAACAGGAGTATGTGAGACTAAGAGTAATGTGGACTGTAGAGGCCTGGCTCAGGAGGTTTCAGAGGGGAACATTATTAGCATTTGGACTATGGCTGAGACAGTTTGGCCAATAATCTGACTGCCTTCTTTTCTTGTCTTAAGAACTTGCCTGAGGTTAAATTGAAAAGTGCTTGACTAATTATTTTTTGGTGGAGGAATTTTCAAGACTGCAAAAATATTGAATCTGTGTGATTCTTATTGATTCCTTTTATGCAAGTCTATAATGACAAAACTAAGTCAGGCAGAGAGGAATACACATGATACAATTAGGAAAATAAAAGTACACTTCGTGTTACAGCCAATGTGTGTGCTGAAAGAGAGGCTGTGATTGTTTAGGAGATTAGTACCATTCTGCATTGGAACAGTTTGGAGGATGCATTCAGAGAAAGACCCCACCCACCCTATCTTTCAACCTATGTTAAGGAAAAGGCCTAAGAAAATTTCTACTACGAGAAAACAGGAGCATACAAAAGCTGCTACAGCTATAATTCAAGGGGTTTAAGGTTCATCCCAAGTTGGCTGTTAAACTTGGCTGTCATATTTGTGGAACTGGCTGTGAGGTATGAGGGATGGAAGAATCACAGTGTTCAACATTCTTTCTCCATGGTTTCAGAGAGTCACTGAACCCACAATTGTAGAGGAGCTTTATTCAGTGTGAGAAGAGTGCTCTGAAAGGTCAGCAGGTCCTGAGAAGCCATTGAGTAAAGCTGAGAAGACGAAGCCCTCAAGTGTTGGAGATGGCAAACCATGAGATAGCTAGAAAGGTAAACACCATATAGGAAGCAGGAAGTCTGGAGGGTCAGAGTCAAGTTCTTTGACGCTGGACATGATTTTTTATTTTCCCTTTTGGGTTTTTGTTTAGTTTTGGTCCAATATTTTCTTACCATGCCTTCATTCCTCCCTTTTGGAATGGTAATATATGCTCTTGTAGGTTGGAAATATGAAACTTGGTTTTGAATTTTACAGTGGGTTATAATTAAGAAATTGCCTTGTCTCAAAAGAGGCTGGAATTGCCTTTGGACTTTTAAACTGTGTTGAAATTTAAAAGAAAGCAAATAACAATGGGGATATTGAACTTAGATAAGTGTGTATTGTGTTATATGGACGTGAGCCTATGGTGCCAGAGAGCAGATTGCAGTGGTTTAATCTAGAAGTGGCCCTCATTGACTTAGATAATTGAACCTTTGGTCCCCAATTGGTGGCACTGTTTGAAGAGGTGGTGAAACCTCTGTAGAATTAGTAAGTCACCAGAGGCAGATTTTGAGAGTTCAAAGCCTCACTCCATTTCTAGTTTATTCTCTGCTTTATGTTTGCAGTTGAAGCTGGGATCACTCACCTTCCTGTTCTTGCTGTTTGCTGCAATGATTCCCTGCTGTCATGATGGCACCTTGTTCCTCTAAAGCCATAAACCAAAATAAACTCTTTCTTCCATAAGGTGCCTTGGTCATGGCATTTATCACAGCAACAAAAAGTAATGAATATAAAATGAAATCCCTTACTTTTGTAGACTTTTAAATGAGAGTGCTCTCTGAATAGAGATTAAGTCCTTACTACAAGGTAAGTGTGGACTGGGGCTTTCAGGACCTAAGAGTTTAGTGAAGGTCCTAGACTACTGAGGCATAAGTTTCCTTGAGCAGGAAGCTAATCCTACTGCTTCACTCTCTCAGAAGTTGAATCCCTAAGGAAGGTACTAAATAAGATATGAAGCCAAATTGTGGTTCTCTTAGGCCTAGAATGGCAGAGAAGCTGCAGAGGGGTGAGGCAAATCCTTTAAAATTGACAATATCTGTGATCAAGCATTTTAATGTGAAAAGCCTTTAAAATAGTTTGTAAATTATCTTCTGATTAGTTTGATTTTTATAGCCACAACATGTGAGTAGCTATTTCTGATCTTAGCAATTATTAGTCCTTAGATATTGTTCATTTTTGAAGAATTAAACTAATTTCTGTTCATTAAAAGTTGCCTCTTTAAAACAAAAACTACACAGAAAAATGAGGGATTTTATGAGACCAAAATCAAAACAGAATTGAAACGATGCAAAAATCAAAAACCTGACCTATGGGAAAAATAGCATTTCTATTTTCCATGTGGTTCTTCTAAAATCAAGATGAGCAGCTTTTTGTAGTTCAAGAAAATATATGAAAGACATCATCTCAGATTCTTTTTAACGTATTTGAGAATATGAAATATTAAAGTAGGTCATAAGAGAGCAAAAGCTAATAGAAGTGTGTGAAGGGGTTGGGTGGCAGTGATGGGATATTAAACTGTCAATGCTTTAGGTTTGAATATAACTTGTGGGTTTTTTTTTCTAATGGAAAAAAGATCACTGGGTTTCAAGCCTTGTTTGTTTATTTATCACTTCAGTAGCAGCTCTTTGTAGTAAGGTTCTGTGACCAGCTATGAGCATTTTGGTTACCACTGTAAATGTCTGTAATAGTGTTTAGTGTTTTCCTTTAGTAGAAATAGTTCATACAATCTTCTTAATTTGTCACAGGATATCCAGTAATTGTTTTGGAAGATAACAGTTGGTGCTCTATGAAAGGAAAGAACTTAGATTTAGAACTAGTGGGAGTATCTTTGGCTACGGAAGCCAAACTTTGGATTATCTTTCGAAATAAAGTTGTATTTGTTTTATTTGTGCACTGAGCCACCAGTAAAAACAGGCCTATTTATTTTCTCTGCTTGCATTGCCCAAGGCTTCTAGTTTATCATGCAAAATGACAACAGCGAGAAAAACAACTTGGGAACATCAAATGTTACTCTTTTGCTTTTAATACTTGCAAGTTAGAATACTATAATTATCAAATATAAAGCCAGTTTGGGCAACCAATAGTGATTAGTTTTCTCTAAACTCTTCTTCCTTTCTTGAATTTCTGCTTCCCATTTTACTGAGGTACCTTTGTTCTTAAGGACCCAAACGTCTAGTACTAGCTCGGGTTTGCATTTCTGAATCAAATTCTCACACTACTTGTGGGAGTAGCTCTCAGGCTTTAATCTAGGGTCTTTACTCGAGGGTCTTTTCACATGTCCAAAGTTTATCTTGCACACATTATCAAGGATGATGCAACAGTAGGTGACTGTCCTTGAGATCTGTCTCCAGGCTGAGGTAATTAATTTCTTTACCACTCAGGAATGGGGCAATTTGGTGTAATGTGATCCTAGGAGCCACTGAATAACATCCAGAGTTCACCCTACTGGGCTGTAGGTAAAATCCTTCTTTAAATGAAACCAAACTTAGTTTATTATGTAGTATGTATTACGTACATTTGTATAGAGAAAGCTCATGACGATCAGAGGGCCCTTCATTTCCCCACCTGGTGTACTGTGACTAAAATTTTAAGCCACAATGAACTTGTCCTATCTTTAGCTGCTTTTGTCAGGGAATTATATTACAGCAACTGGCAAACAAACATGGACAGTGGTTTAATTCCCAATACCCACAGATTAAGTCCTACTGTATTCTTATTCTTCAAGAATATTTTTAGGTATTTTAAAGTCTCTGCATATTCACAGTTTACATAGATATAAGTCAAACCCAATTTTGATTTTAATGGTCATTAAACTTAAAGATTAGTTTGGATGGTTTACTTAACCTTTCTGTAATATCTTCTGAGAGGCTCTGAAGAATGGCTCATATCAATGTGATCATGGAAAATCATATGTAATTGTGTATGTGTGTGTGTGTGTGTGTGTGTGTGTTCCCATTGATGTGTACACATGTGCAAGCAGATGTGCACATACTTCTGTGTGCAGGGCTGTGGAGGCCAAATAATATCACCTCCCTTAATCACTCTATATAATTATATAATACTTACATGAGTATTATATAACACTTCTATAATACACAAAGTATACAAAGTATACTGAGGTCAAAATTTCTGGTCTCTTTGAAGACTGAATTTTGTCATGTGATGTTTTACCCAAGTTGACTTGTGAGAGGGCACTTGATGTTTTGTTGTGATCCCTCATGTGTGAGGGTTTTGACTTCTGCCAGGTGAGAACATCCACGGGTGGACTTTGAGGAGAGGACATATATAGAGGCCCACGTAAGTGAGACATCACTTTTTGGCTCGATGTCTCTGTGCTGATCTTCACGCTTTTACACTTGACTTTGCAGAGAGAAACGTTCCGGAAAGCTTCTCTGGGCAATCCAACCGAGCCTTGAGGTGTTTTACTGACTTCTTATTGCTGCTTCCTATTGACTTTTGGACTGAACTGCTGGTATCCTGACAACTGAGTCTGATAATCTCCTAACGACTCATCAACCCTAATATTCAGAAAGTAGATAAAAAAGGACTAAAGCCCTTTTTCCTACTAATCATCTACTTAAGTTTAGAGGGTGGGGTGGAAGGGAGGTAAATGTGCTTAAGAACCTAAATAAAGTAGGTTTGGTGAAAAATCTAAGCCAGCATAATACAATATAAAATCCTGTTATGTTAAAGACTTTATTCCCATTGTGGTATTGGGCAATAGGGAAAACTTTAGGAGGTAACACTTCCTTCATGGGATACTTTTTGGCTTTGTGTAATGTTTTCAAAGAAAACTCACTTTTGGACCCTGTTCTCTCTGCTTTTACTCAGTTTTTCCCATGAGCCTCTGAGATGGAGTAATGTTCACCATGATAGACTTCCAAAATAATGCCTGATCTCAATCCCAAAGTAATTGGGCCAGTGTGTCATGAGCTAAAGTCTTAGTACTGCGAACCCAGACAAACCTTTCCTCATTTCAACATTTGGGCATTTGCTACAACCACAGAATTCTGACCACTTCAGAAGGCATTCGAACAGATGGGCCAGACTAAGCATGCTGCAAGGAGGCAGGACCCATGCATGCTCCTAGTGGTGTCTACTGTGGCTTTCAAAAATGCAAGTAGACATTTGTTTGGAGTCACAGTTAATTAATTTCCAAACAATGAATCATGAGCATATCAGCCTCAATCTGTGCACCATCAGGAAGTTCTCCTCCCCATGGAGACGGATTGATGTAAACAAGGCCGTTTAGGATATTGTTTTCCTTTTTTTTTGTCTGCGTAGCTGTAATTCTCACCAATAAATCCAGTCCTGAGTGAACAGTTCCCAGACATGTGTCTGTTTTCACTGAGCAAACACAGAAGTATATCATTGTAAATCAATGAAGTGAGGAAGCATTATATTCAGTAGCCTATGGACTTTCAAAACCAATGAAAGCTTTATTTTTGTGCCCCCTCTTATCTGCAGATATATTCATAGGAAAAAAACCTGTCTAAGGAAGAATTAAAAAATATGTGTTTTGTATCTGTGTGCATGCACAAACACATGCACATGTTTGTGTATGTAAGTGGGGGTGTTTACATGCATGGCACATGTGCAGGGGTTAGAGAACAACCTTGGGTATCAGTCTTCACCTTCCACCTTGTTTGAGATAGGGTCTCATTTTTGTTTGTCATCACTATATACACCAGGTTAAATAGCCTGTGAGGTTTTGGGGTGTCTGCTGTTTCAACCTCTTAGCTCACTGTAGGAACATTTAGATTATGGACTCCTGCTTCTAAGTCTGGCTTTATTAGGGTTTGGGTTTTTTTTGGATCAGAATTCATGTTCTACACTTTACTCACCGAGCCCTAAAGGAAGTTTTAAAACAGTATTTATGGACCCATGATTCATAAAATGGTGTTCTGTTTAATTGTGAACTCAATTCTAGAGTCACCTAGGAAGAGGTAACCTCAAGTGAGGATTGTGTGCATGTCTGTGGGGGATTTCCTTGATTTGCAATGACTGATATGGGAAGGCTGAGTCTACCATTTGTGTTTGTGTGTGTGTGTGTGGGCTACCCAGGTAGTCCTGGGTTGTATAAGAAAGCAAGATAAGCAAGCCGTGGAAGGCAAGCCAGCAAGAAGTTTTCCTCTGTGGGTGTGGCTCTACCACTGTTTGAGTTTCTAGTTTGATTTCTTTCAAGATGGATTGTGATTGGCAAGTGTAAGGCAAACTCTTTCCTTCCCAAGGAAAGAGTTGTTTTTGGTAATGGCATTTTCTCACAGAAATAGGAAAATAATAGTATGCTATATTTCACAATTAAAGGATTTTAATGTTTGTGGGTTAAGCAGCTTTTCTTCTTTACAAATGATATTGAAATAAGTAAACTTAAATAAGAAGTCATGCTTACTGAATAATCAGAGCCTGAGTCTGATTTGAACCTTGATTTTGTCACAATGAGTGGCCTTCACATCATTGTCATTCCACCAGTCATACTGCTGGTGGACCTGTGACCTCAAAGAATCACGCCACTGTTCTGTGCAGCAATGAGTAATCATTTCTGACTTTTTTGCTGGAATGTTATGTCTCACTTAATAATTTAAGGCTATTGTAGGTATCATTAACATCGTTAACATTAACATCACCATTTAAAGTGCTCTCTTCCCACAGCTTCTTTGCTCTCTTTGCTTTTCATTGTCCACATGACGATGGTGCTGTTAAATGTCTGGATGCTTTGGCTTCTTCATAGAACAACTAGATGGGAAATTCCTCTTTGATGAATAGGGCTTGGCTTTTCATTGTAGAAAAAATACAAGTAAAATGAGGACTGATGGACAAGGAATGAAAGAACAGTCCATTTAGGTAAATCTATGACAAAATCTGCCTAAGTGAACATGATTGCTCCTCTGACCAGGGTGTCCATCAGACACATCTGACACCCAAAGAGTCTGTTTTGAACAAGCTCCAACCAACATTTCTCAGCCATAACTTAGTTATCAATAATTAAATTTATTATTGATAAAATTAATTATTAAATCAATAATTAAAATTAATTAATTAGCTTAAAAACTTAAATATAAATAAAAATAAATGATTTAACATGAAAGATTGCATTTAGAATTAAAGGCTCCACAAACTGAGCAAAAAATGTTTCATGGTTTTGTTTTTGTTGCTATTTTCTGAGACAGGATGTCTCATTTATTTCAGACTGGCCAGGAAGTGATAATGTATTAAGGATGATCTTGAGTTTCCAATTTTCATGTATCTATATTCCCAGTGCTAAGACTATAGTAACACACTTTACATGTCTGGTTTATGTGATGCTGGAGATCAAGCTTTGTCTATGGAAGTAATCACTTTACCTACTCACCTATATCTTAGCCCAAGGATTTCCTTCTGTAACTGCTTTCTCTTTATTGTTTTAAATTTTAGGTGGAAAGTAAAATTAGAAATAGTCATGAGGAATGACATGATGAAAGATTTCTTCATTTCTTGCTTCTCCCTTCACAATCCCTTCACTATTAATATTGTTTTGTTTTGTTCTATTCTGTTCTGTGCTGTTTTGTTTTTGTCTGTGCTGTTGATGGAATCCAATGCTTTGGATACTCTAGGCTAGTATTCTTTCACTGATCTATAGCGACTATCAATTTATTTTGACTCTTCATTTTTTTTAAATCTTTTATTTTTTTTATTAATTACACTTTATTCATTTTGTATCCCCCCATAAGCCCCTCCCTCCTCCCCTCCTGATCCCACCCTCCCTCCCCTTTCTGCATGCATGCCACTCCCCAAGTCCACTGATAGGGGAGGTCCTCCTCTCCTTCTTTCTGATCTTAGTCTATCAGTTCTCATCAAAAGTGGCTGCATTGTCCTCTACTGTGGCCTGGTAAGGCTGCTCCCCCCTCAGGGGGAAGTGATCAACGAGCAGGCCAATCAGATTATGTCAGAGGCAGTCCCTCTTTTCCATTACTATGGAACCCACTTGGACACTGAACTGCCATGGGCTACACCTGTGCAGGGGTTCCAGGTCATCTCCACAAATAGTCCTTAGTTAGGGTCCTCTCTTTTGCTTAGTTTGTTTAGATGTACAGCTTTTAGTGGGTTTATTCTATATTGTATGTTTATATGAGTGAGTATATACCATGAGTGTCTTTTTGCTTCTGGGTCAACTCACTCAGGATGATCCTTTCCAGGTCCCACCATTTACCTGCAAATTTCATGATTTCCTTATTTTTCATTGCTGAGTAATACTCCATTGTATAGATGTACCACAGTTTCTGCATCCATTCTTCAGTTGAGGGGCATCTGGGTTGTTTCCAGCTTCTGGCTATTACAAATAAAGCTGCTACAAACATGGTTGAACAAATGTCCTTGTTGTGTACTTGCGCCTCTTTTGGGTATATGCCTAGGAGTGGTATGGCTGGATCTTGAGGAAGCGCTATTCCTAGTTGTCTGAGAAAGCGCCAGATTGATTTCCAGAGTGGTTGTACCAGTTTACATTCCCACCAGCAGTGGAGAAGGGTTCCCCTTTCTCCACAACCTCTCCAGCATGTGTTGTCCCTTGAGATTTTCATCTTGGCCATTCTGATTGGTGATGGGGGAGTCATTGCCCAGATTTTAGGTGATTTAAACCTCTTTATCCTGGATGGTCAAAAGGATATAGATATCTAAGTAATATGAGCAAGAGGCTTCCTGTCAAATTTTGTATTTTAAAAAATATTCTGTGAATGGCAGTTATTTTCAGTATCTTAAAATGATAGTGCTGAAATTTCCCTGTTGTTTTTTTTTTTCAGAAGATCCATTCTCATTCTCTAACCACTTAATCATTTATTTATTGAACAAATGTTATTGTTTAGCATGTAATCGTCTAGATGCTGTCTTAAAAATTGGAACAGGTAGAATCATAAATTTTTCAATATTCTCCCAAACACAGATCACCACAAATAGTTTCTATAGTTATGACAGGGTTGCATAATATGCTCAAATATTAGAAGCTTACAGTACCGGAACATTGATTTCTAATGCTCGGTGTTTGTGGTTTGCTGAAGTGGGTCACTTCAGACTGTGCCCAGTCTGAGACAGGGTTTGTTCTTGTCTCACTCCTTTAGTTAGTATCCTCCAGAGCACCTTTCTTCTGGGGAGGAATAGGAATGCTGGAGCATGAGAAGCACCTTGTGCTTCTTAAGGTTTCAGGAAGGGAGTTCGTACTCTATCATTTCTGTTCTCTGACCAACTCATGGTACACACCCATGACCAGGATCACTCAGGATATGTCTGCTACCCTCAGTTCACAGGAGGTGGTAGCTGAAGGTCAGGTGGCAAAGACAGAGATGAATTAATTGTTCTATGAAGGGAAATCCCTAGGAACTGAAGACTCAGTCCAATGTTCTATATGGGGAGGGAAGGGGGACCATCAGAGGACTACCTTGTAGGGGTTAGAGAAATTACCTCATAGTACATGGTTTGAGCAGTGACTTTAGGAGGTCAGTTGAGTAGAAATTCAGGAGAAATTTGGGGGGAGGTGGTTCAATGACTAAAGTAATTACAAAGCAAACATGAAGAGTTGAGTTTAGATACCCAGCACTCAAGTAAAACCTGGGCATGGAATCACATGCCTGAAACCATAGTGCTTGGGAGTGGAGGGAGGATTACCAGTCAGATAGTCATGCCAAATCAGCAAGATCCAAGTTTACCAAGGTAGTCTGTGTAAGTAAGTAAGTAAACAAACCTAGCCAACCAACCAACCAACTTACTTCTCTTGAAGAGAATTTGGGTTCTGTTCACAGCACTGATGTTGGTAAACTCATAAACACCTCTGACTCCTGCTTCAGTGGAACTGGATTCTTATTCTGGCTTCTCTGGGCACATGTACACACACACACACACACACACACACACACACACACACACACAATGTAGTGCCACTGCTAATGTTGAATTCAGTTTAAGGTTTCTCTACATCCTACTAAAATCTAACTACTGCATCATATCAGCCAGGGTTAGGTCCACAATGACCTTTGATGTACTTTGACTTTAAAAGTCATAAGGAAACTTAAAAATGAATGGTTCATGGGAGCTGCATTTAAGTTAATTTAACCAATATTATGCCATTGAAATGTCCATTTCCTTTAGATTTTTCCAATTTTGTGGAATATAGCCTTTTGAAGTGAGACCAAATGACTCATTGGATTTTCTCAGAGTCTGTTGTTATGTCTCCCTTCTCATTTCTGATTTTGTTAATTTGGGTACTGTCTCTCTGTCCTTTAGATTGTTTGACTAGGGGGTTGTCTATCTTGGTCCCCCCTCCCTTTTTTTTGGAAGAACCAACTCTTGATCTTGATCTTGTTGATTCTTTGTATTGCTCTCTTTGTTTCTAATTTATTGAATTCAGCCATGAGTACCATGAGTTTGATTATTTCCTGCCATCTACTCCTCTTGTGCATGTTTGCTTCTCTCTCTCTTTCTCTCTCTTTCTAATGTTTTCAGGTGATCTGTTAATTGGCTAATATGGGATATCTCCATTTACTTTATGAAGGCACTTATTGCTATGGTCTTTTCTCTTAGTACTGCTTTCATAGTGTTACATAAGTTTGGGTAAGTTGTGCCCTTATTTTCATTGAATTCTAGGAAGTAATTATTTTTTTTCTTTATTTCTTTCCTCACCCAGAGATCAATGAGCAGGTAGGTGTTCGGGTTCCATGAGTGTGTAGGCTTTTTTGTTGTTTCTGCTGTTGTTGAAGTCTAGCTTTAATCCATGGGGATCTGATAAAGAACAGTGGGTTAATTCAATTTTCATGTATTGGTTGAGGTTTGGTTTGTGACTGACTATGTGTTCAATTTTGGAGAAGGTTCTGTGTGTGTCTAAGAGAAAAATTGTATTCTTTTGTGTTTGGGTGAAAAATTTTCTAGTCATCTATTAGGTTAAGTTGATTCATGACCTCTGTTAGCTTCATTATTTATCTATCTTCTGTCTTGATTATCTGCCTATTTATGAGAATGGAGTATTGATGTCTTCCACTATTAATGTTCTGGGATCAACGTATGATTAAACTTTAACAATGCTTCTTTTACAAATGAAGGTGCCTGTGTATTTGGAGCACAGATGTTCAGGATTGTGATGTCCTCTTGGTGGATTCTTCCTTTGGTAAGAGTGAAGTGTTTTTTTTCCCTATCTCTTTTGGTTTGTTTTGGTTGAAAGTCTATTTTATTAGATATTAGGATGGCTACTCCAGCCTTCTTCTTGGGTCCATTTTCCTGGAAAACTTTTTTCCAGCCCTTTTCTTTGAGGTTGTGTCTATCTTTGTTGCTGAGCTGTGTTTCTTGAATGCAGCAGGAAGTTGAATCCTGTTTCAAAGCCTGTGTCTTTTTATTGGAGAGTTGAGTCCATTTATGCTGATAGATATTAGTGACAATGCACGGCTGGATTGGTGTATAGATATTGTTTAAATTTAGTTTTGTCATGGAATATCTTGTTTTCTCTTGTCTATGATGGTTGAAAATTTTGCTGGGTATAGTAGCCTAGGTTGCCATTTGTGATCTCTTTGTGTTTGCATGACAGCTTCCTAGACCCTTCTGGCTTTCATAGTCTCTGCTGAGAAATCAAGTGTGATTCTGATAGGTCTACCTTTATATGTTACTTGGTCTTTTTCCCTTTCTGTTTTTACATATTTTTGTTCTTTAGATTTAGTGATTTGATTATTATGTAGTGGGAGGAAATTGTCTTCTGTTCTAGTTTATTTGGTGTTCTGTAAGACTCTTGTAGATTTAAGGCCATCTCATTATTCATATGGGAAATTTTTCTTCTATGATTTTATTCAAAGCGTTTCTGGTTCTTGGAGCCTGGAAATCTTCATTTTTTTTTGTTTATTCCTATTATTGTGAGGTTTCATCTTTTCATAGTGTCCTTGATTTCTTGGATGTTTTATATCAGGAACTTTTCTGTCTTTTTCTTTGGGTGATGTATCTATGCCTTCAATTGTAGTTTTAACCCCTGGAATCCTCTCCTCCATCTCTTGTATTGGTAATGCTTACCTCTGTGGTTCCTGGCCTCTTCTTTAAGTTCTTTATCTCTAGGGTTTTGTCAGGTTGTGTTATCTTTATTAATTCTAATTCCATTTTCAGGACTTGAACAGTTTTACTCATTTCCTTCACCTGTTTGATTGTGGTTTCCTGTCTGTACTTGACAGCCTCTACTTGTTTGATTATATTTTTCCTATATTTCTTTGAGAGATTGTTTGTTTCCTCTTTGTATGCCTCTAATAACTGCAAAAGAATAGATTTAAGGTCATTTTCCTGTGTTTCAGCTGTATTAGAATATCCATGGTTTTTGGAGTTTCTGATGGAGGCATGTGTCCTAGTTTTCATTGATTTTGTTCTCAAGCTAGCCTTTAGCCATCTGGTTGTCTGTAGTCTTGGCTTTTTGTTCCTTGAACCTGCACCAAAGACTGGATCTGCCTATTTGTGGAGCCAAGAGTAGTCTTCAGGATGATGAACAAGATCCAGGGGAATATGAATGTGTGCTGGCATTTCGGATGCGGCCATGCTGGGATGGGTGTATTAGAAAGCAGGGCATAGGTGCTGGTGCTTTAAATGGTAGAGGCACTAGTGTGCATGCCATGAATGGCAGGGGTGAGGATAAATATGCCTTAAAGGTCCTAGCATGGATGTCTTGAATGACAAGGGATGCAGATGTCAGGTCCTTGAATGGCCAGGCATGGGCATCTCATGTGGTAGCTAGGGGGCTCAAATGCTTCAGGTGGAAGCTGGAAGCTACAAAGAGTGGAATGGGCATCTACCTCAGGTGGCAATCTCTGGGGATGAGGTGCCTCAGAAGGAAGCTGAACTGTGTCTTACAGTCTTATCAAACACTGAGCTCCTGGTACTCAGACAGGTCTGGGTGCCTCCATCTTGGATCAGGATCCCTATGATTTTGTCTACTTGGTCTCTACAGGTTTAACATTAGAACTGTGATTTGGAGGTGGGATGCTGTACAAGAATCCAGACACTGCCCTCTGGGGAGCAGGAGGGATCTGATATCTGGCTGCTGGAGAGAAGGGTCCCTGGACCTGGGGCCTGTACTCTCTGAGTATGCAGAAAGGGCAGGGGGCTCACAGTCATGACTCCTGGAGAAGGGAGACTGCCACAGGAGGCCTAGATATGATTGTCCCCAACTCCCCAGATATTCTCTCTGGTCCTGAAAGCACCAAAGTTAGTGTTTTGGACCCACCTGCTTGTTTACTCACTGGTTTAGCAGTCTCTGATTTTCTGTCCCTTGGATACAGTACACACTGTTCGCTGCCATCTTAGAACTTCCCCTCAAAAATGTTTTAAAGTGGAAACATTGAAGAAGCGGTGATCTTCAGCATGCCATGCTGCTGGGTAAGGCTTCTTGTAGACTCAGTTTGTTTAAAGTGACAACTTTTGTTTAAAGTCAACGTTTCAAGGAAGCAGGCCAATCTTAAACTAAGGAACATCTGGATTTTGTGATTTTTACTGAAATAAGATGAAAAGGGAACATTGGAGGAGTGGTGTCCACTCCAGTGGGAATCAAAATGTTCCTGAGTATTTAGAGGACCCTGCTTTTTGTTGGGCTCATTGCATAGCAATTCTCCAGAGCCTTCTTAGCTCCTTTCTTTCTCTTTTTTTAATCTTCTTCTCATTCTCTTCCACTCCTTTTCTTATGCAGAAGCCCATATCCATGGTCTGTGTTCTGTTTTAAGGTTTTGGACTGTTGATGCAGGGCACTTATCTCTGTGTTTGTAAAGAAAGAGCTAAGGTAGGATTTGCTGTAATTATGTTATTTACCTCTGCTTTCAATGAAATGGATCCCTTCTAGTATTTGCTTCTGCGTTATTTTCATAATCATATTTATCACATTGAACTCATAATTTTCACATTTTTAAATTAAATGAACTAGTTTATATGGGAACAGTCTGAATACTTAGTAACAACTGGACAAAATGATTTCTGCAAAGGCAGGCAGCGTGGTAGGTTTGAGGCCATTTATTTCTATCCTTCCAGTTCACAGGTATAAATATTCTCATCAAAAGAAGCTTCCTGTGGAGAGAAGCGCTGCTCCCTTCTCCTTCTCATTTGAAGTAGAAAGTGTGAAGAACTTGTCTGGATGCAGTAATTGGCTGTCATACACTATTTAGATGCTGCTTTGACAATGAGGCATTCCTTCCTCTACTGTTCTGTCAGTGCCAGTAATATTCAAAATGAGTAGATCAGAGAGAAATGTTCATTTTTATAACTACTCTTTCATTTCTGATTATTTTTAAAAAAACTTTCCTTGAGTAATGGTCAAAGACTGTGGGATGTGAGACACTACTAAGACTTTGAACAGAGATAGATTGTGTCTTTTGACTGGCAGACGGAAATAGGATGTCATTCAGGAGAGCTGCTGCCTGAAATGTTTGTAGGACTTGCAATGTTGTCTTTAAGAAGTTGAAAGAAGAAATTTGAGAAAGAAAATGTCACATCTAGCAGGTGCAAAAATCTGGAAGGAAGATATTCTCATGGATTTGTATGGAGATTGCTTGGAAAACTTACCTATAGTCCAAAATGGAATTCTAACTTTGAGAGATTACCTTTACTGACACCTGAACACTGTCTACAAGAAGGTAGGGATGTGACTCTAAAGAGACCTCTTCACTTTGCAGGTGCATGAAGGCATTAGTTTACAGCGACAGCATAATTATTCTCCTGGAGCCAAAATTTCAAACACTCACAATTACTTGTTATTTACCCTTGTGTTTAAAAAAAAAAATGGAACTTTGTGTTGGCTACTTTCCAAAGACAAAATGATGGTAAAATCTCTCTATTTCTCTCTCTATCTCTTTCTCTCTCTTTCTGTGTGTCTGTACATAAAGAACTAAATGTTTTTTGTAAAATTTCTATGTGTGCAAATATTTCTCTCTGCAACTCTATGTGCGCCTTGAGCTTCCTCATTCCCTTTGGCACTTTTTCTTCTGCTTTGTCTTATTCTGGATTTATGTTATCTAATTTTATTTTATTGTCATTATCACTTTTAGATATCTTTGTATACTAATATAAAAGCAAAAGGAAAGACAAGGATTTGGGTTAGTGGGAAAGTCAGGAAGATCTGAGGGAATTTGGGGGAGAAGAAACCATAATCAGATTATATTGTATAAAATGTATTTACCTATTTTCAATAATTTTTTTACAGAAAAAAATGTTACATCAGTATCTTAACAGTGATTCTTGTATTCTGATTTACAATTTTTAAGTGAGAGTGAATTCCGAGTAGTGGGGGCAACACTTAGCCTTCCCACTACCCACCACCCGAGGTCTAGTTACCCTGGAATTTGTGCCCACTATGTTGACAAGTTCTCATTTATCATTGAATTACAGTTAAATGAACAATTTGAATAAGCCTCACAATTCCCAAAGGCAAACACAAGGACTCTGAGAGGGAGTTTTTCCTTTGTGTGTACCCTAAACAGAATGTCTGAAGATGAAACCAATGCCTAGCTATTCAAAACAACTCAAAACTTTCTCACACAGTCTGGGTCTTTACAGGATAATGACGAGGTGATGGGTTAAGAAGGGAGATAGGTCTATAAGAATAAGTCTATAAGTTATAAGTCTATAAGAATGAGTCTGCACTCCACAATGTAGAAAACAATCTGTATGTGCATGTTTTTATTAGCTTATAACAGTGTATACACACTGTTAATAGTCTGTTTGTACTGGTTAATCTCTTCTAGCTGAAATGATCGATCTTGGCATAGTGCAAGGTTGGTATTGGAAGACACCATTGGACTTAGTGTTTCATGAATCATTTCTACCAGATGGTGCCCAGAGAACTAGGGAAGAGTGCAGATTATAAGGAAAGAGGCAATGACACCGTGGAAGTCAATTCAAAGCTGACCACTGGACCAGAGGAACAAGGCTGAACACTGAATTAACTATGACTTTTGTCTCCTCTGCTGCAGACAGCCTGCTCCCTGTAGAGTCTGGAAATGAGCTGGAAGGCAGATTTTTTTTTTCTGAGATGTTGATCTTCTGCCTTCTCAGAGCCCTCATTCCTTGAATAAAAATCATCTTGAACATTCAAGTCCTATCCTTGCTCACCTTGTGGTGACCGTCAGCATGAACTATAGTATTATAGCTGCTAAAAGGATGATCTATTAATTTATTTTTTAATTATGGAGTTATTTTTAGTAATTTAATAAAAAATAGAAACAAAAAATGGCTAAAGTTTTCTATTAGGATTGATGTCTTGGTTCAGTGGGTAGATAAAACACCTGCCATAAATCCAAACAAGCTGATTTCTAATCCTAAGACATGAGCACTAAAAGGGGAATTAAAACTCGAAAGGTATTCTCTTAGTTCTACATTGTGGCATACACCAGACCCACTCCTAAGCAAACACACAAATAAAAATAAATTTAAATTTTGTAAGATTTTCAAGTCCTATAATAACAGTCCAAACAAATATTCTATTTTTGCTTTGGATTGCAATCTATATGATAGGCAAAGAATGTGGGCCCAATTATGAAGTCCAAGTAGAATAATGTGACTGTCTTACATGTTACAGAGCATTTGATAAGTATTTTATTTACTCATAGTTTTGATTTTATTTCATCATGAGAACAAGTCTCACTGTAAGACCAAGTCAGAGCACCTTCCTCATATGCACAGCATTGAAATAACCTGGAAAGTTGGAGTTTGGGTAAGAATTCTGTGCAGTTTATCTTCCGTTTCTTTTTACTGGAATAATTCTGATTTTGCTGAATCAAACCATCTAAATAATATTATAAGAACTTTATGAAAAAGTACATAAATTAGGTTGAAAGTGACTTGTTAAAATGAATCTGTCAAATAAGTGGAGACTCACCCTGAGGCTTCAATATTTGTGAAGGCTCTGTGAGGTTTGTAGTGATTTTATGAAATTAATATGTCCTATGTGTTTGTCTCTCTCTAAGTTCAGATGTTTCCACCTAACTCCAAGATGGTATGTTAATAAATGTGTACCTCAGGAGACAATTCACTCTTGAAAGCTGCCTTGTGATTAGGATTTATAGTCTTATAAAAGTGCTCTGTGGCAGCCTGTTCTCTATCACCATGTAGGGTTCAGCAGCAGAAGTTTATGATTGGTCAGACTTTCATGTATGTGACAAAATGATTACTATAAACAACTGAAGAGAGAAAAAATTCTGTTGATTTATAAGCTTCGGATATTGTAGCTCATTGCAGCTGTTGTTTCTGGGTCATGTGATGCAGAGCTTGATGGTAGGTTAGTTCTGGAGGACTAGAGCTTGTTGCCTACTCGTGGTGGCCATGAACCCAACAGATATAAAAATGAAGCAGGGCAAGATACAACACTTAGAACATTCCCCTAGTGACCTACTTCAGCCAATAATTCTTACCTTCCCAATTCCAGGATTTTCCAATCAATGGCATCTATTTATGATACAATAAATTCTCTGTTGTCTATCATCTGTCAACCACTCCCCCAAAACAGAAGTTTGTAATGGTCACTTTCAAAAATGAGTCTTTGGTCACCTTGATCTTAGACTTTCTAAGAGAGTAATATATACTTTTGTCTAAAATGTAGCCAGCTGAAGATATTTTAAGTAATCTGAGGAATTAAGTCAATACTCAAATTCCTGTATTCTACTATATTAGTGGTTGCAATACCACACTCTGGGAAACCGATCTGTAATTATCACTTCAACATTAACTGTAGAAAAGTGACACCCTTGAACACAGTCATTATGGTGTTGTAATAGATATTTGGGAATTTAATTCATTACTTTTCTTTGCTGTGACTAAATAACTGGCAAAAGCTGTAGGGTCACAATTTGAAGGCACATGACGCCAGGCGCATGAGGCAGCTGGTTACATGGCATCTACAGGCAAGAAGCAGAGAGCAATGAACGCTGTGCTCAGCTCATTTTCTGTTTTGTTCTGTTCAGAACCCTAGCCCATTGGATGGTGCTGCCCATGTCCAGGGAAGATTTATCTTGCTCAGTCAAGTGTTTCTGAGAATACCCTCATAGACGAACCCTGCTGTAATTCTTAATGCAATCAAGTTGACAATAAACATTTATCACCACAGAAACATTGTCAAAGAGATTAATAGAATACCTAAGGTTTTCTGGAGACCCTCATGCAAGAGAATGCTGCTAAATATAAGAAACAAAAACTTATATTTGCTGTTGTGTGATTAGAACGACACTTAAAATTGTCTAAATAGCATCATTATTATTCTTAAGAATATTTGTTACTTTTTCAAAATCAAATTGTAGAAGGAAAGGAAAAACTAGATTTCAGGATGTGATTAAATGATATGATATTTTAAATGTTTTTCAAATGACCAACATAAGCTATCTTGGAAATATTTTTCCACACTGTCTCAGAATAAAAGGATAATTGGGTAGAGTTCGAGCTGAAGAGTTTTCAAGTTTTTTTTTACATGCTTCATAGTGTCTTCATGGTAATGCATCTGTTTATAGCTTTATGACACCAACTGATGGATCTTTAATCTTACAGAGCCACAGAAAACAGAGGTGATTAGAAATTCCAAAATAACATGTTTTCCTGAATTTCACAAAGCTACCATTCTTTCTGTATTACTCATTATTTTCTTTGGAAAGCAAATAAAACTCCTGGCTTCTCTTAGCCATCTAATTTGTTCCAATGTGCTCTGTTTTGTGACATTAGTCAACAGGCAGCTGGGTGAAGGTTGGCCCACATCCAAGATGATGATTGCTTTTTGCATGTACTCATTGCTAGTGGCTCTCTGAACAATGGCTTCTGTTTTTAATGGGTGGAATTCAGAATAATTAACTCTCAGGTGACTAAGAGCTGAGAGTTAAATAGTGAAGAGTCAATTAAACAAATCTGGTCTGTTATCTTACCACAAACCAAATAACATTTCACGTTGGCATGATCTTGTGTCTTTTCCTGATGAGATACTCATATTCACATATTCATATCTATTTGCCCCAGATAAGACACCAGAAACAAGAAATGATTTTACTCTGTTTTAGTTTATGGAGCCAGTGAGTTTACTGGGGCTCCTTACAAGAGTGTGGGTGACATGGTCACTTAGACAGCCATTGTGTCTGAAGAGCAGCCACATCAGCGAAAAGTCAGCCTTACAACAGTTCACACCTCACAGTCGTATCCCTGGAGACCCCTGCCCAGCCAGCAGGCCATTCTACTGGTTAGCAAATCATTTTCCCCCAGAGGCCTCTACTTATTTATAATTTTGAAAATAGTCTTGTGAATGTGTAAGTTTTAGGAGTTTCCTTAGTTTGGTAAAGTTGACTTGCCTAGGCAGTCTTATGTGTTTAATACACTTCCTGAGTTATAAGAGCCTTCCTTCTCCTTACAGAAGAAAATGCTTTATTCTGAGGAAACAGCTGCACAACATGAACTATGTTTTGGAGTTCAGGCAGCTATTGCTGCTTAAGAGACCGGAGACCTCACAATGGTTCCGGTAGAAGCAGTGACAGGCATCATGGCGGAAGCTTTTCTGCTCCATCATTCTCAGCCTTATGAACTTGGGGTCTGTCAGTTGGGGACAGGGTCTGTCGCTGAACATGGAACTATGCTGGTAGCTTGAAAGCACTAGTTATCTTTCTGTCTCAACTTCCAAAACATTCTGGAAGTACAGGTGCAAATACAGCCAAGCTTAGCCTTTTGGATGTGTGCTGGGTCCACGGACTTGTGTAGCAAGTACAACGCTTACCCTCCAGACCACTCTCTAGCCCTCTCTCTAAACATCTTGTTGCCCTTTGCACACCACAATTGCACTTGGGCAACAAACTGGAAACTTAACCTGTACATTCAAGTGCCCTAAACATGAAGGCTGTATTGAACAGAAACGATGACCTCTGAGGGGGCATGTTTACCAATATGCTTATATCATAGCTACTTGCTTCATCATTCAGTTCTTTGTGACCACTGACTCCTGGTGAATGAGATACAGCCACACGTCACAATTAACATCAGCGAAGTCAGCCAGCAATTTCTGGAGATCCTCCTGTCTCCTGCCCAACCCCAAGATGGTACCATGCACATGGGCAGAGATGCCCACCATTTTATGTGTTCCAGAGCTCAGTTCGTCATGCTTGTAAAGCTCCTGAGTCACAAGCCCCCGAGGTTTCCGTAAGCAGTACAATTGCCTGGAAGAGACTCTCTGAACATCTGAGCTTGCTGGAAACAGTGCTGCTGGCTCTTTGCTCCCGCTTCCTTTTGAGAAAAGAATGCATTGTGTGGCTTCAGCGATCACATCTGTAATGGCGGCCCATTCTGAATGTCTGCCCTCCAGGGTCTTCATAAACAATCAGCTCAACAAGTGTTCAGATTGATCAGATCAGCCAAATGGGGAGCTGGGGAACTTGTCCTAATGGAGTGTCTCCTGGACACAGGGAAGGACACAGAAGTTTAGGACTGCTTCTGATCCACACAATCCAATGCTGAGATCTGCACTCTCTGTTAAGCCCCACAGGGTTCAGAGGGAAGCTGTCTATTCATTATTTCTCTACGATGGCTTGTCCTCAGTCTAATTGCTGCCTTGTCTCCTCAAACCAGCTGGTGCCTGAAGCAGAGGGTCATGAAAGCCACAACTGCTGCCGAATCCACGCAGTGCCTCCCTGTAAAGAGGGTCTGCTGCTGTGGGCTTGCTGTGTCACTTGTGCTGCCTTGGGCTGCACAGGGGTCTCTGGAGTCCTGGTGCATATAGGTCTTTGTACCTTCTCAGGGAAGAAAAACCTTTATCATGTGTGCTGATCCATTGTCTCAACTTGCTGCTGGCCAGCTCCAGGCTGCATTTGTTGTACATTGCCTGTGCTTCATGCTGTTCATCTATCTTTCTTACAATGGTAAATAATGAAGATTGGCAGGAAAATACCTGTTTCTTACTGTGCCCAACCAAGTTCTGGGAAAGTGTTGATTGTCAAGTGTACACTGTATAATTTAACAGTTTGCAGGTTGTATGCTGAGGTTTACAGTGACTGGTTTATATCATCCAATAAAATAACATACCCCAAGCATCCCCTAAGCCTGAGTCATTTCCACATAGGTCTGGTCTTCCATACACAGGACCTGCAGGAACCTTCCTGGCATCTCTTAGTTCTAGATCCTTTTGTGTAGCTATTCCCTGTGAACTGAAACATCGCATCCTGGAGGGAAGCTCATCAAGACTCAGGAAGTGAGTGAATCTTACAAGGATCAGGAAATAGATAACCATTTCAGGAAGCTCTGGAACTTAGAATGTTTCCAAGTCTGCATGAAAAGTTATACAGACAATTATGGATGGTGGGAGAGAAGGTTTTCCATACAAGCTGCTGCAAGGTTTGCAGAGAGCTCCCAGCATGCAGCTTGCATGAACTGTCACTCATTCCAGGGTAGCCTTTGTGGTGATTCAGCTCTGTTAGGATCACTCATACTCCATTAACTAACCTCTCATTTACAGTGTAAATAACCCCAATAAATTCACTGGTTCACAAAGCTAGACCTGGGTGGAACACTTTTCTTAGTCTGTCATTGTTGTCCTTTCTGAGTTGAATAGACATTTGTTCATTTCCCCCTAGAAAAAGTTAATCTGGCAAGCACCATGTCATGGCTGGACACCTCATAGCCATATGTGCTGGCTCAGTATATTGGCTTGCTGAAAACGTGGGGTCTGCCACATGAATTTTGGCTCCAGAGACCCAGGACTGCACCTTTCTATCATCACCTTGGTCCTGCCTGGCCTTTCTCAGGTCTCTGTCTACACCATGAATTTTCCCAGATTCCACATCTGTATCTATTTCTTAATTCATCTCTTTCGCCCTATTGCCTTGCTTCAGCTGTCAATGTGACACTGACACGATGCTAGATTCACTTTGGAAGAGATAACCTAAACTGAAGAATTTTTTACATCAGAGTGTACTTTGGGAATGTCTGTAAAACATTTTATTTTCTTCTCTTTTAAATTATTTTTTATTAATTAAATTTATTCATTTTGTATCCCAGCTATAGCCCCCTCCATCATCCCCTCCCAGTCTAACCCTTCCTTCATCTTCTCCTCTCATGCTCCTCTCAAGTCCACTGATAGGGGACACTCTACTCTCCTTCCATATGACTGTAGCCTCTCAGGTTTCATCAGGACTACCTGCATTGTCTTCCTCTGTGGCCTAGTAAGGCTGCTTCCCCTCAAGGGGAGGAGATCAAAGAACCAGTCACTGAGTTCATGTTAGAGACAGCTCCTGTTCCCCTTACTAGGAAACCCCTGAGCTGCCATGGGCTACATCTGTGCAGGGGTTCTAGGTTATCTCCACAGTCCTTGGTTGGAGTGTAAGTCTCAGAAAAGACCCATGGGCCCAGATTTTTTGGTTCTGTTGCTCTCCTTGTGGAGCTTCTGTCCATTCCAGGTCTTTCTTTCTCATTCTTGTTTTGTAAGTTTTCCTGCACTCTGCCCAAAGTTTGGCTATGAGTCTCAACATCTGCTTTAATACTCTGCTGGCTGGGTAGAGTCTTTCAGAGCCTCTGCTGTAGGCTCCTGTCTTGTTGCCTGTTTTTTTCCTCTTCTGATGTCCATTCCATTGGCCTTTCTGAATGAGGGTTGAGCATCTTACCCAGGATCCTTCTTCTTGCTTAGCTTCTTTAGGTGTGCAGATGTAAGTATGTTTATCCTATATTATATTTCTAATATTCACTTATAAGTGAGTATATACCAGGTGCATCTTTCTGATTCTGGGATACCACACTCAGAATGATGTTTTGTAGTTCCCACCATCTGCCAGCAAATTTCATGATTTCCTTGTTTTTAATTGCTGAGTAGTATTTCATCGTGTAAGTGTACCACAATTTTTGCATCCATATCTCCGTTGAGAGACATCTGGGTTATTTCCAGATTCTGGCTATTATGAATAAAGCTGCTAGAAACATGTTTGAGCAAATGTCCTTGTTGTATAGTTGAGCATATTTTGGATATATGCCTAGGAGTGGAATAGCTGCATCTTGAGTTAGTACTATTCCTAGTTGTCTGAGAAAGCACCAGATTGATTTCCAAAGCAGTTGCACAAGTTACATTCCCACCAGCAGTGGAGGAGGGTTCCCCTTTCCCACATCCTCTCTAGCATGTGTAGTCACTTGAGTTTTTAATCTTACCCATTCTAATGGGTGTGAGGTGAAATCTCATGGTCGTTTTATTTGCATTTCCCTGATGACTAACATTTTCTTGATTGCTAATTCTTGTAGGAAGAAGCCCATCTTCACCAAGAGAGGGTGTTCCTGAACTGTATTAGAAAGGTAGATCAACAAGCCAATAAGCAATGTTTTTCTATGGTTCTCATTTCAGTTCCTGCCTCCAGCTTCTTATTGTGAGCTTCCTTGTCTTCCCTCAATGATGCAAAGCCATATCAAAGTAAATCTTTTCTTCTCCAAGTTGGTTTTGGTGATGGGGTTTTATCATAGCAGCAGAAAGCAAGATAGACAATCTCTTGATAAGTGGTAGAATCTATGGCACAGGGCATGTCAGGAACCTCAAAATGGACTTGGTTAACAAAAGGCAAGGTATTGAAAGTAATGCCAATATTTGAATGACTGAACAGAGCCAGAACCCGAGCAGGGCTGGGAAGATAGTAAAGTACTTGTTGTAATGAAAGCACAAATGTGATCCCTACAACCCATGTACAAAACATCAGCCATGGTGGTCAGTACCTGTGATTCCAATACAGAGGAAGCAGAGACAGGCAGTCCCTGGGGATCCCTGGCCAGCCAACCTAGTTAAGTGTCCAAGTTAGAGGCCAGTAAAAGGGCCTGTCTTAGAAAACAAGATGGGTAATGACTAAGATGGCAGCTGGGTTGCCTTTTAGCTTCCACACGCACATGCTTATGTACCTCACACATGTAAATGCCCCCCCCCACAGATACATGCTCCCCCCCAAAATGAGCCATGCGTCTAAGTGTTGACGGTACTTTCCTAGATGTCCCCAAAGCCTTGAGCTGTCCTTGTTGAGCAACACTTTATCCTATTTGTCTCTCAGAACACTTCCATTTCTTTCAGATATTCTCAAAACTCCATACTGTAGGGCATTCACTTTTGTCCCTTCAACAACAACAGCAAAAACAAACAAACAAAGAGACAAAGAAAGAAAGAAAGAAAAGAAAGAAAGAAAGAAAGAAAGAAAAGAAAGAAAGAAAGAAAGAAAGAAAGAAAGAAAGAAAGAAAGAAAGAAAACAAAACAGGGGCATCTTCCCATGTGCTTTCTTTCCTAATGACTCCTGGCAGATTCTCGAGGCCATAGCCACAGTCTCATCTACTACCTTTGGCAACTGATGCTCAGCTGATTGGCTGAAGTAGCTCTTTCAGTGTGCTTCCCAACACTGGGGTCAGGGCCTCTCAGGAGAACCATCACTTAAAGAATCTTACGAGATTCTTGGCCATGTGTGGTGCTCATCTCTGAATAGTCATTCTCAGAAGGGAACCATGCAGTCACACTGTCAGTAGCAACATAAAGGATGGGTGGCATGACATGGAGAAAGATTGAAAAGGCTCAGTGAACAGAGGGACTCCAGGATGCAAATCACACACAGATAGCACACACACATGCACACATCAGATAGATATAACACATACACACACATACAGATGCCACCCATACATGTACACATAGATACCATACACACATACATATACAGACACATCTCACACATACACACACACACACACACACACACACACACACGCACACACACAGAGAGAGAGAGAGAGAGAGAGAGAGAGAGAGAGAGAAACAAATCTTTCAAATGAAAAGAGTTAGTCAAACATTTAAGTAAGAAGAGTCATCCACACAGACAGGGTTTTGTGTTTAGTTATTCCTCCATTTGCTATGTAAGCTAGAGACTGGACTGGACCCCATTCCACATCATCAGCTACTCCCTGTGAGCCTTCAGGAGCTTGAGGCCAGAAAGCACCAGGTCAACCACACCCAACTTAAAATCTTCAGGTTGGACTGACAAGCATGCCATGTTTGCTTAGGGGAACACAGGGTATACATTTAAAGTCAAATTTTAAAGGAAATAAAGACAAAATGAAATTTTTGACTGCTCAATGGGAACATTTGATATTTGTTAATAATGAAATCAAACTGAATGGAATTCAGTTGAACTCTTAAACTGTCTAGTAAGTAGAAATTAGCATCAGTTCTTTGATCTTTTTGTATAATTACAGTAATGATATATATTTAGACATGTTATAATACTGATGTAGTCCAGAAATAATTAGAGATTATTATTATGATTACCTATTTTTGGACTATAACTCTGGGGAGCAATATGGTTAAAAATAAGAAAAGCCAGGGTGTCTTTCAGTCTGACTAGAAATTGATGCTGTACTTTGGATTGGGAGTGAGAATGGCATTTGTGTGCATGTTCATATGCCTGTGTGTGTATGTGTGTGCCATGGGGCAAACTTGGATGCATTCCTCAGGCACCATTCATTTTGGAGCCTTCTTTTTCTTTTCCTTTAGTGTCTTACTAACATGAAGCTTCCTAAGTAGAACAAAAACAACCAGGGACCTCCCTGTTTCTGTTTCCCCAGCATGTTGAGGCTATAAATGTGTGTCACTATGTCCAGCTCTTTACATGGGTACTGGGATCCAAATCAGGTCCTAAGGACTTTAGTGACTGAGCTATCTCCCCACCTGTAAAAGTAATGCTCTTTATACTAATTTCAAAAGAATTTAGTGATGGGAGGAAGCTGGCCAGGAAGTAGCATTTTGCATGCAGGGGTGGCATTTGTTGATGCCATGTTTTCCCTTTCCTGGGCTTTAGCTCTGCAGTGGCTGAGCAAATAGTGGCTTTCCTGTAGAAGCACATACATTTAAATCCAGTTTGGTACACTGAATGAAACAGGACCATGACTAGGATTCTGGAGATGTTTTCTAGCAAATGTGACCCTGAAATTAATCAACATGACTCACTTGGATTTGGAAGGAACTCATCAAATAGTTTTACTGTGGCAATTGGAACTACTCCTTGTTAATGGAGACCCTTATTCAGCCCAAGCAAATTACTTAATAATTTTCTTCCTTTCCTGGGTTTATTAGTGTTGGTGTTTTGTGTGCATGCATGTCCCTGTGAAGGCCAAAGTCAATTTTGAATGCCTTCTTCAATCACTCTAAACATTAGTTTTTGAGGCAGGGTCTCTCACCAAGCCTGGAGCAAGCCCTTGGGATCCTCCTGTCTCTGAACGCTTGCTGCTGGGGTTACAGGGTTATTCCACTAATACTCAGTTTTTCATGTGCTTGCTGGGACTTAAACTTAGTTCCTCAGGCTTTTGCAGGGAGCACTTTACTAAAAGCGCCATGCACTAGCTCACTTAGTTTTCTGATCCCTCAGAATTCTCTGATTTCCTCATTTGCTGTAATTCTTGTGTGTGAACCTTTTCATGTACAATGATCAATAAGTGATAGTGTGGGTTGTTTTTGGAACAGGAGAAAATAATCATTTGGTAGTGTTTTCTTTGGAAACAACTTTCCTATGAATCATGTGTTTTCCCCTAATTGATAGAAGGAATGAGAAATTATTAGAACAAAGGTGAAGTTAATCGAAACATTCTTTGGTCAACATTAAATGGGAAAAGATACTGGAAGTTTAAGTTCTAGACTTGTATCAGTAGCTTACAGCCCAGCATCTGCTTCCCTTTTATTATTTTCCTAAAGAGCTATCAAAAACTGAAAACCATGGCAGCTTTAAAACTTTAAAATTACCTGGACTCATTAAAGGCTTAAGTGGTTAATATCCTTAAACTTATTTATTTTTAAAATTATTTATATTTGTGTGTGGATCTGTGTATGCATGTACATATGTATGTGGGTGTTCCTGAAGATCAGAAGATGATATTGGATCACCTAGCGCTGGAGTTACAGGTGGTTGTGAGCTTCCCAATTTGGGTGCTGGGAACTGAACTCAGGTTTTCTGTAAAAGAATTGATCAACCCTAAACTTTTGATACGAATGAAAACTGTTAAACTACATTAATATATATAATACATTATATATATGTGTGTGTGTATGTGTGTGTGTGTGTGTGTGTATGTGTGTGTGTGTGTGTGTATGAGTGTGTGTATGTGTATGTATATTGTTATGGCATCTGATTAAATCCAACATAACTAGAACATCATATCAATGCAGATGACAAAAATTATTGCAACCAAACCGCTGTTGATCAATCAGGGCTGCAGAACAGACTCTGGAGCTTAACTGGGACCCTGAAGGTGTGTTGTACAACATATTTAAAGAATGAAACTATAAAGCAAGGGTGCTGGGCTGGGCTGTGGCATTGTCCAATCATATTTTGATGTAATGGGTTGAACAAGGAAGTTTCCATTAGATTAGGAGTAGGCCTGGCCCTGCGAATATGAACTTAGTTTGACCCTGCAAGCAAGATAGAGAAATTGTCCTTGAGGTTTCTGGACTCAGACAACTGTCCCCTTACAAGTTGTCCCTGAGGTTCCTGGACTCAGACAACTGTTTCCTTATAACAGAATCTATCCAGCTATTGCGAAGTCTCCAGCTCCCCTAGGGAATGGGAACTTGAACTTAGTTTCTTCCTATGATTAAATGGGATCTAAAGCGAAATGGTAGGACTTAGTCCATATATGGAACAAGGACAGAGCTGTGCATCAAGTGATGAACCCCCTTTGTTCTTTTCTAATAAGGTTACTAAAGCCCATTTCTTCAAGGAATCTGGAACAATGTTTTCACAGACATTTTAATGATATGATAAAGGACATTTCTAGGATTTTAGAATTTTTCACATGTTTGTTTCAGCATGTTGAAACTGGAACAACCTTCTTGTATGAGACATTAAGTAAAGTGAATAAATAGATTAATTAATTTTTAAAAAGAAAGAAACCAGAGTAACTGGGTTGGGAGGATGGATCAGTAAGTAAAGGACTTTCCCTCTGTGACAAAGACTTGGGTTTGACCTCCAACACCCACATGCTAAAACTTGAAGTGTGATGGTGTGTGCTTGTAATCCCAACACTGGGAAAATGAATATAGGTGGATAACTGGGGGCTTTAGACTGGTAGGAGAGGTCCAGGCAAGAGAGAGATCCCGCCACAAAATAAAAATATGGTTCTAAGGAAAGATACCTGGTTGATCTCTGGTACAGCACACCTGCGCGCGCGCGCGCACACACACACACACACACACACACACACACACACACAGGAAAAAGAGAGACATCAGAGCTTTGAGGGAAGGATCAGTTGGTGATTTTAATGTTGTACTAATAATTTCTATCCTCAATCTGCAATTTTGTCAGGTTCACCTACAAATATTTGTTTAGCTTTAAAAAGTCAAGGAGCTAAATAGCTAAATAAATCTTCTCTTTTTTATTATCCACTTTAGAATAAAACAGACTTACTGTATTATCTGGCTTGGAGAAGGTTTCATAAGCTAATTCTGTAAAGATGGTCAGTATTTAAATGCACAAATATTCTATTTGAGAATACCAGTTAAAAGAGAGAATCCCTAATATAACATTACAGATAAAATCTCTTCCACTCTAACATATGATCTTCACAATTCTTTCATTGATGACGTGAAGCTAGCACATTGTAAACTTGAAACTAGAGGCAGAGAAAAGGGATAACTTTATCTTGCAAACCACTATGAAGGGGTCCATTCACTGGAAGCAGCCAAGAACTCTTAAGTCTAAATCGTCATTGGGTTTTTGTTCACAAAGTTAAGATGTTCAGTGAAAGAATGTAGTTATGCTTCAGTTTTTAGGAGAGCTGTATGTCAGTCAAGAGCATTGAGGAATGTCTGATGTTACCAGGGAGAGGGCAAGGCATTCAGTCATGGGCAGAGTACTCCCCAAACCCAGGCATCGCTCAGGTGATGATGTACACTGCCAGAGGGAGGCTTGTCAGGAAGTGGAGTGAAGGTCAGGAGCCACAGTGCCCCACTGCAGGATACAGACTTACTGGAAGCCTTGGTTATCTGCTGTATCTGCTGTAAATCACACACTGGCATATTTCTCTATTTTGTAACTCCATGAGATAGGATTCAGCTTATAACTGGTAAAACGCTAAAATTTCTGAAATTAAAAAAGAATTAAAGTTGCTTATTGAAGATTAGTTATATATTCTGATGCAATTTGACCTGTTTTAATAATATTTCTTATTCTAAAGTTTTACATATTTAAACTCCTTCAGAAAATATAAATGTTTTAAAATGCAGAGATTATGAGAAAGTTAAGCAAACAATTTTAGGCTTTTATTATGTTTTTGAGAAATACAACATTAACTTTCTCAATAATTGGTTAAGGTTGTTTTTCCTTTTGTTTTGTTTTGTTTCTTTTCTGTCAGATGTCGACATTTCAGCAGATTATGAAATCAGTTTTGCCTTTCTGTTTGCTAAGTTGCTATTATCTCCAATATGCAAAATAACAGACCAGCAAATAATGGCTCCATGTCTCTTTTAGCAGTGTCTGCTGCTGGTGAGTAGGTGTTCTTTACTTCCAGCATTCTTTGATGAACACTGAGGGTGCAGTCTTGTCCTAGAGGTACATTTTCCAGTTTCCCAGCATAGAAGTCAGCCTCTCTTAGCAGCACTAAGCTTTTACAGTTAGAGCCACTGTATCTGGACTCACTTTGCCCATGTTTATTATGTTCAACTCCCTTTCTTGCTAGACTACATGTTTTTCAGATGTTTCTGATATACTTTTTAAAAAAATCATAGTTCTCATAATACCCAAGATAAAAGTGGCTAGCTGTGGCATTGCCACAGCTTGAATCCAATAATGCTTTGGAATTTCCTCCATTAGTTTAACTGACCAGTTATTGTTCAATTCTGCCTCACTCAGTTTTTCAGTACTCCAGCAGATTGTAGCCAAATTCTTTGACAGAACATACCATAATCTGTGTGTAGCATAACTTCTGATATAGCACTTCATGCCATATGAAACTTCATGAGCACAATCCTTATAATCCATATTTCTAATGGTACTTTGGTCTTCCAAACACTTTCCACAATTGCCCATTAAGGTCTGCTTATAACAGTTTAAGGTTTCTCCAATTTACATCTGCTCCCCATTCATCCCAATTCCAAACCAGTTCCAAAGAACCAAGAACCACTTGGTCAAGCCTAACATAGGAATGGCTCCACTTCTCTGCCATCAATTTTTGTGTTAGTTTCTTTGCTTATTGCTGTGAAAGAAACGCCTGATATGAGAATAGAGTGTTCATGATAACAGGGAGATTTCAGGTCATCATTTTTGGCAAGAAAGAGGCAAATTCACAGCAGTGTCTTCCTACATGGAAATATTTTTCTTTGTTACACAACTTAAACAGTGGCCTGGTTCCCTAAATATGACATTCTTGGTTTCTTGTTCTTGCTTTTCAAGAGTGGACAAGGAAACGTGGTCTCAAGTTTTTCATAAGAAAACAAGACAGTTACAGTCTATGTATTACCAGAATGTGACTAACATTTTCTACATTTTTTTTAATTTTTAATTTTTATTCACAATTCATTCATTATATATCCCTATTGAAACCTCCTCCCTTAACTCCCCCCAGTCCTACCTCCCTTCCTCTTCCCCCTATCCCCTTCCCCTAGTCCACCGAAAGGGGGAGCTCTCTACTATTGCCATCTGCTCCTAGCTTGTTAAGTCTCATCAGGACCGCCTGGATCCTCTTTCTCTGTAGCTTGGCAGGGCCGCATCGCCTGGGGGAGTGACCAAAGAGCAGTCAGCTGAGTTCATGACAGAGGTAGCCCCCGCTCCCCTCACTCAGATATCTGTATGGAAACTGATTTGCCAACCAGCCATATCTGAGCAGGGGATCTAGGTCCTGTCCATGCATGGTCCTCCTCTGGTGCATCAGTCTCTGCAGGACCCCCTGGGGTCAGAATTTTTAGTTTTGTTGTTCTCCTTGTGGGGCTCCTTTCCCCTCCATGTCACTCTATTCCCACCTCTCTCTTCCTCCATAAGACTCCCTGTGCTCTGCCCAAAGTTTAACCCTGAGTCTTAGCATCTGATTTGATCTCCTGTTGGGTGAATCCTTTCAGAGGACTCCCTATAGCATACTCCCATCCTGTTTCCTCTCTTCCACTGCTTCTGGTGTCAATCCACATTTTCTAACAAAATAAAATGTCTAACTTGGGGTTCATGGTTTCAGAGTATTAGAGCCCATGATGGCAGAGCAAAGACATGGAGGAAAACTACCACCCAATGACACACCTCCGCGAACAATTAATGAGTTCAGTCCTTCCCAAACAGCTCCAGCAATGGTGACCAAACATTCAAACATGAGCTCATTTTCATTTCACATTCCACGCTGGCCTCATTAAGCTTGTGACCATATTATAAAGCAAAATGTGTTTACATCAACTTCTAAAGCCTCCATGGTCTTTGAGAATTTACACACTGATTAAAAGTTCAAAGCAGCTTTATTTGTAATAGCCAGAAGCTGGAAACAGCCCAGATGCCCCTCAACTGAAGAATGGATGCAGAAATTGTGGTACATCTACACAACGGAGTATTACTCTTCAATGAAAAATAAGGAAATCATGAAGTTTGCAGGTAAATGGTGGGACCTAGAAAAGATCATCCTGAGTGAGCTCTCCTAGAAACAGAAAGACACACAAGGTATATACTCACTCATATAGACATATAACATAAGATAAACCTACTAAAATCTGTACATCTAAAGAAACTAATCAAGAGAGAGCACCCTGACTAATATGCTCAATCCCCATCCCAAAAGGCAAAGAGGATGGACATCAGAAGAAGAAGAAAACAGGAAACAACCTAGAAACCTGCCATAGAGGGCCTCTGAAAGGCTCTGCCCTGCAGACTATCAAAGCAGATGCTGAGATTTTATGGCCAACTGTTGGGCAGAGTGCATGGAATCTTATGTAAGAAGTGGGAAATAGTAAGAGCCGAGAGGACAGGAACCCCACAAGGAGAGCAACAGAACCAGAAGATTTGAACACAGGGGTCTTCCCAGAGACTCATACTCCAAACAAGTACCAGGCATGGAGATAACCTAAAACCCCTGCACAGATGTAGCCCATGGCAGTTTAGTGTTCAAGTGGGCTACATAGTAATGGGAAGAGGGTCTGCCTCTGACATAATCTGATTTTGGCCTGCTCTTTGATCACCTCCCCCTGAGGGGGGAGCAGCCTTACCAGGCCACAGAAGATGACAATGCAGCCACTCCTGATGTGATCTGATAGACTAAGATCAAAAGGAAGGAGAGGAGGACCTCCCTTATCAGTGGACTTGGGGAGGGGCATTCGTGAAGAAGGGGGAAGGAGGGTGAGATCGAGAGGGGAGGAGGGTGGGGCTTATGGGGGATACAAAGTGAATAGAGTGTAATTAATAAAATTAAGAAAAAGATAGAATGAAAAAAAAAGTTCAAAGCCCAAAGTTTTTCTCAGACTCACAGCAATCTCTTAATTGTAACCTCTATTAAAACAATCTCAAATCACATACTTCCCATGTTCAATGGCACAGAATATACATTACCATTCCAAAAGAGAAGAATGTCAGCATAGTGAGGACATAGTGAACTAAAGTAAGACCAGAACCAAGTAGGGCAAACACTGAGTTCTGTAACTCCATGTGTGATGTCAAAGTCCTTAGGTTACTCTCTTCTTCCAGCTGTGCTGACTACAACACACTCCTCTCTCTACCTGTCCTCTTTAATGGCCCTGGCATCCCAACAACTTGATGTCTTCAGAAGCTTAGGCTTCACTTTCACAATTTTATTCAGTGGGCTCTGAGAGCCTCCATACAGAGATTTTCCTGCCACATCCTTAGCTTTAGTGGCTCTTCTTAACTTCAGAAGAAAAGTCTACAACCCATTTATTTGTTTATCCTTTCTGAAGCTAAAGTATGAAGAGCATTGCCAAGTTGGTCAATGTTAGCCTGCCTTAAAATCCCACACAGCAAATAAATTAATCCAATAACTTTTAAATTTTGCCTCTGGCAGATTCTTAGAAAAAGGGCAAGAAATCAACCACATTCTTTTCTACAATTTAACCAGAATGGTCTCTTGCTCAGTTGCTAATATTCTTCCTCTCTGAAATCTCTTGAGCTGGGTTTCCATAGTCCATATGGCTATCAGCAAGATTGCCCCTGATTACAGCATTCGAATGCTTTCCTAGCTAAAAGTCCTAAAGTCTTCCATATTCTTCCAACACCTATGTCTGTCACAGCAATGGCCCCCTTCTAGTACTGACTTCTGTCTTAGTTACTTTTGTATTGCTTTGATAAAACACCTTGCACAATGCAGTTTTTAAAAGAAATCATTTCACTTGGGACTTACGGTTTTAGAGAATTAGAGTTTTTGATGGCAGAACAAAAGCATGGTGGCACACACAGCTGAGAGCTTATGTATTGATTCTCAAATGAATTGTAGAGAGAAAAAGAGAATGAGAGAGGTTATTTTCTTTTTGAGATAGTCTCTTTACGCAGCCTTTGTTGGCCTTAAGTTCTCAATCCTCTTGCCTCCCCTTCCCAGGTACTTATACAAGCATGTGAATCCATAAATAGAAAATGCAATCCCTGTGTTTTTGATTGTCTGTTTTCCTGAAGATCACGTGAGATAGTGAGTAATAAAAGCCCATTAATTGAGAAAGTAAAGTAACATCGACAACAGCAGTTTTATGTAATATTTCAAATCCTCTGTACCATATTCTCAAAAATGCCTTTTTGAAACCTATGTATGTATAAGCTCCTTTCAATAGTGTGGGATCATCTATACATCCTTTTCTCTAGAATAAACAGAAAGGAGGAAGCATCTTGTGGGTGTTTATTCAAGCTTAAAACCACAAGCTCATCTTGGAACAAGACTCCCATTCTACTTTCTTAAGTGTGACCTCCCAATAATCAATAAGAACAGTTGATTAACAGAGCAGTGGCATGGCAGAGATGCTATGGAAGAAAAACATTCCAAGTGAAGCTAGTGAGAACATGTGAGAAAAGGAAAGAGGGCTGAATTGAAGTTGAAACTAATTTATTTCATTAGTTAGCACTAGACATAAATTGCATTGCAATGGAATTAATCATTAGAATGGATTGTTCACTTAGAAGTTATAAAAATACAAACATTCCACTTGGTGCTTTCCATTTTTTCTCACACTGATGAATAAATTTGGTTTTACATGAACTGTTTTTACTTAAAGGGGAAAAGGAGTTGGGTGGGTGGCTCCATGGTTAAAAGTCTGCACTGCTCTTGCAGAGCTGAGGTCTGTTCCTAGCACCTACATTAGGCAGCTCCCAAACAACTGTAACTGCAGCAGCAGGTGACCCAATGCCCTCATCTGGTATTCATGGGCACGTATGCTCATATGGATATACCTATATGGAGACACAAATGCGTACATATAAGCTTGAAAATAAAATTCTGTTTTTAACTAAGAAAATAAAGACTAAGGGAAATCACAAGTTTCACACAGGTCTTCTTGGGAAAGGAAAGGTACAGCATTCTTTCCAGGTAAATCTTCCTGGCCGGGAGGACATCATCAACCAAAGCACTTTGGTGGAATAGGAAGGGCAGTACTTGAATATGTGGCTTATTTAAAGGGAAGCACATGGGAATCTTCAAAAGCATGCACAGTCCAGGATTTCCAAGTTGCTAGCCAATGAATGCTGTGATCTGGCAACACAAAGCAGAAGCTCTGAACACCGTGACTGGATGCCTGAACTTATTTGCATGTTCTTGGTTTGTATTGCCCTAATTTGCATGGCAGAATTGCACAACTAGAAATGATGTGCACAGTGGGTCAGTATAATCTCCAGACCTTTACACTCACCATTGGACTTTGAATTATGTGCAGAAAACTTTGCAGAGAAGTTTCCTCTAATTTCCCCAGCTCATTTCCCTTTCTTGCATTGGGTGTTAATACTGTTCATCCCACTGACCTCTTCCAGTTTACTCAATTAATCACATTTTTATTCTTGTTCAAAAGATAAATTCATTCATTGTTGGGGGTTGGTATAGTGCTATGTATTCTAATGCTAATTATTGACTCTCCCCAAGATCAGGTAAAACCCCAGAGGAGGGAGCACATTCTCACATACAAGGGATGCTGTGTAACTTCACTCTGATTGGTTGGTTAACAAAGTTTCTGACATCCTGGCTGGGCAGAAAAAGGAGGCAGAGTTTATGTTCCTAGGCTTGGTGTCTCAGCGGACCATATGGCAGGAGAGAAGCATTGAAGGAAAAGAAACGAGTTGGAGAAAGAGAACATGGCCTGATGGGGTGACAGGACCAATTATTTACTTAGAGGTTTGATATCTGCCCAGTTCTGGTGCTTTTTTAAAGCTTATAAAATAAATTATAATTTGTTTGTGTCAATTATTTTGGGAGTTGCTTTATTAATTTCTTGCTACAATTCATGCCCCTCCAATTTTTTTTTTCCCTTCTACAGTAGTGTCTGGGAACTCAGTCTAGTATAGACTACGTGAATCTTATAGAATACAATAGACTCCTAAACAATAACAACTCTTCCAGGGGACCAAACAACGAATGAACCGATGGTTAAGAGTTTGTGCTCTTCTGCAGATACCTTGAGTTCAAGACTCAGCACACACTCTGGAAGGCTCACGACTTGTAGTTCTAGCTCTAGGGGATCCGATACCCTCTTCTGGCGTCAGTGGACACTTTCACTCATGCGCACACACACACACACACACAATTAAAAATAAAATCTATTTTGAAAAGAAACTCTTCTAAACATTTAGTCCATTCACAACCACATTGAAAGTAATGTCTTGTGTTTCTAGTTATAAGTGATCTATTTCAAAAATCAATATTCTTGCCACAGGTGTGACATTAAGTCAATTTATTAGTATTACTATGTGAGACCTAAATTCCGTACTTTTAGTCCTGAATACAAATTCACTGATGAAATGATTGTGTGAAAAGGCTTCCTACACAGCGTATTTTGGAGGGAATAGCTCACAGCTATTATATGAATCCTTAAGATATAATATGATTAGTTTCAGATCATAAGCAAAGAGTATGGCTAAAAGTCTAGCACTCATGCCACACAGTTAATGATGCTTTTTAAGAAAGTGTTCTGGGTGCTATTTTATTCATATATGGAATTCATTTTAATTAACTTATAATGTAATAAGGAGTTATTGCCAAGAGATGAGGCCCAAGAACCAACATCTGGCTGCCACTAGCCAATCCTAGATCATTGGTTTAGCTAATCTTCATAACAATTTTTTTCATGGATATTTTTCATATATAGAGAATCTACATCTCAAAGATGAATCTATCCATGAAGGTCATAAGGCAGGCATCTGGGTCCAAGTTCTGTTTCCAGACCATATTGCTATCTACTGTGGTTTGTTAATACTATAATCTTGATAGTTTGCTATCAGCCAGAGGAAAAAGGTGAACAATGGAATTGTGCTCACATTTGGAAACTTCAAGTCCATAAAACTGTGTTATTCTGATTGATAAACATGGTACTGTGTTCTGAACAACCTGAAGCTCTTGCCAGAAATCATATTAAATGAGTCAATGTGCACTCACTTCATAAGTGATGGAATCACAAAGAATCTGAGTGAACTAGCATATAGGGAAAGTCAGAAGGAAGTCACCTGCAGAGCTGGTGATGGGTTGAGGAGTCACAATGCCTAAGGTATAGCCATCAAGAAGGTGGAAGTTGCTTTTTTAAGGTCCTCTATATCTGTGACTTACAGAGAACAAGAAGCTCTTAAACATTGTTCCCCACATACTCATTTGTTCTGGCCTTACCCATATGGATGTATCCCAGAGTTCTGCAAAAAATTTTGTCCAGATAAAGTCCAATTGGACACATTGAATGATGTGTTTTCATCTGTCACTCATTGATGCTCACCTGAATCCTCTTATTTATGCATTTGCTCAAGTCTGTTCTAGCTTCCTCTTCCTCTGTGTGCTATTATTCTAATGTTAAATCAGTGATAGTCCTTCTCCTTGGTTCCCAATTTCTTTAATTTTTTTTTTCAGTGCCTACAATGTGTGTGTGTGTGTAACAGAAAAGGTTACATACTCTTTCTATGATATGTTTAGGAAATTGTGAAAATACAATCCAAGGATGAAATGTAATACCCAGAAAAGGTTTGTTGCAAGCAATGCCCACCACCGGTAGTAAAGGTAGAGAGGTCTCAGGCTCTCAGAGTTCAACAATAAGATCCATGTGGGTTAGAAGCCATATCTACAAATGATATAGCAGACACCTGATTCTGTAGAGGTGCCTATAAACAAAGGTTTCTCCTATTATACAGGAACGATCTAGTTGTCTAGACAGCTGTGTGGGTGAGATAAAAACTAATACTAAAACCAAATCGTTTTCAACTCAGTGGATCATGTACAACTTGCACAGACAAAATATTAATGGGACCTAGTTTCAGAGACCTAGACCCACACTGGGTTTATAAATAGGGTTGCTAGATAAAACACAAGATACTCATTTACTGTTGAACTGGAAATTAACACGGAATAACTTCTGTGTAAATATATCCTAAATATTATATGAGGCATACTTATACTAAAATAAATCATATCTGAAATTCAAATGTAATTAGGCATGCTATATTTTTATATTCTAATTGTGTAACTTTATAAAGTTAGAAATTCCTTATTCCCACTAAATTTAGGGCTCAATATTCTTTTGTATGTGTCCATGTATATAGGGTATATGGTATATGTGCACATGTGGGTGCAAGTAGACATGACACTTGTGCAAGGAAACCAAAGGACAATGTCTATAAAGTGCCCTCCTTCATTATTTGCTACCTTATTTCTTTAATACAGGTTCTTTCCCTGAAGATTGACCCGGGCTGGCAATCAGCAAGCCTAAGGGATCCTGCTGTTTCCATCTTTCAACGTCCTGGCTCTACAATCTCCCTGTTGGCCACACTTAGCTTTTTATGTAGGTGCTATGTGTAGTCATGCTTGCATAACACTTGATCTTACCCACTGAGTCATCTCCACAGCCCACGACTTGATGTTCTTACGAAAAAGTTGATGGTGGGAATAAAGAGAAAGAGAACATGGAGGCATGAAGATGATGTGAACTTGTTTTTTTTTTTTTACAAATGGGCATAATAAAAATAGATACAGGCTGGAAATATGGCTTAGCCATTAAGATTGCTTGTGCTTGCAGAGAACTGGAACTGTAAGCCAGCCCCAATTAAAGGTTTTTTTTTTTTTTAATATATGAGTTGCCTTGGTCATGGTGTGTCTTCACAGCAATGAAATCCTAACAAGGACAAGGCCCCTCCCATGTAGAGTATAGTAAGCATTCATCTCCAGTATGGGAAATACTGAGCACACATCCCTCTTGAGTAAGGAATACTGAGAACAGACAACTTCCCTGTATGAGATGCAGAGCTCTTGCCTTTTCCCTATATTGCGTGCCTCCTATGTATGAAATGTTGAACACAGCAGGGCACAGTGCAGTACTCAATAGACTGTAGCCTGTATGATAGGGACCCATGAATACATGGATGGGAGAGTTAATGATGAAATGAACAAAACGTTCTTGGTGTAGCAACACATCCTGAAAACCTCATTACTGTTCATCACAACCCACTTGCCACCAGAAGCCTTGTCAGGATGTCCAGCCTGCTGAGCACCTAGCTGGGCTTGGGGGAGAGAAGCTTAGCCAGGACTGGTGGATGCAATGGAGGGCCTTGGTCAGCACTGGCACTGAGTGTATAGGTAAAGAACACAGAGAGACAGATACACATGGGAACAGCTTCAGAGAACTGGTTCAGTTTATTGGATGTGGTATTTATGCCCCTGAGGATGTGGGCATTGTCTCTAGAGTAAGGTTTGTGTGGCTGTGTACAACTGGCCAGGACAGGGGTACTGGAAGATACTTCATTTGCATACTCGAGGGTTAGGGCCTCAGAAAGGGAGAACATTAGAATATCAAACACGGAGTGATGCCTAATGACTGCCAGGGTAGTAAATTCTTAATAGCATTGGTAGTGGGGCAACTAACTTTCTAGCACAAACTTGGGAGAGGGAAGGGAGGCAAAGCATAACACCCTCAACTTAGGTAACTGAGGTTGAAGCTGCCGTTACTATTCTGTTACTTTATCATTCTTCTGTTAATCTGGGGCCATTAAGGTCCCACAAAGCTCAGTATCCAGTCTCATGCTTCCTGTATGACAGGAGACAAGAACAGAGTAACATGGCCAGAAGCTAACAACACCTGTATGGAGACACCACATTTCCTTTGTAAAGGGAAGAAGAGCTTTGCTCCTGCCATTCATGCCTTTAACAAACAGGAGGCTGACAACACATGGATGTGGGTGTGGAATACAAAACAGCATTCAGGCAGGCAGTGGAGAAGGACAAACATCCCTTATATAACTCGTTTGTGTTGAGTCAGACTTTGAAGGACTGAAAGCTGTCTATATGGGAATTAGGAAGATGGAGATCTGTCAAGACAATTTGTTATCCTTTTTACGACAGATTATTTTCTGAAAGCTTTTATATTTTGACTCAAGATATAGGATTGTATTGGAAAAATATCCCTAGGAAAACATAATTCATCAGAGTTTGATGGAAAACCTTTCTTCTTGGTTATAAACATCTAAATAATCCATTGTGAACATTACAATGTAGTGGAATCTCCAGAGTGGCTTTAATATATTTCTTTCTGGGGAATCTGGTCCTGTTTTCTAAACTTTTATTGAAAAACAAAAGTCTTCAGTAAAGTATATTTCAGATTACTTAACTTTTCTGTCTCGAGACCTGTTATGAGCCAACAAATTTTTGTATGCTAGCACTCCAAGCTAAACCTAAATACTTTAGGATTGAGATTAAAATGCTCAGTACATGAATTCAGGACAAAATAAAACTATTTTTTTTTTTTTGCATATGCCACTGCTGTCATTTTCACAAAATGATGTAGCTCAGAGGTGGAGTGTAGGTAAATTGGGTGATTTTTTTTTTCTTAAAAGAAAAATGATGTACATAAAAATCATCCCTAGATGGTTTTGCCTTTATGAATTAAGATTGATAAAAGAGACACAACTCCCTAAGGACTCTTATCTTGTGATATTAAATCAAGTGCTCACCATTGTATTTTTTAATTTTTATTTTTATATTAATTACAGCTTATTCACATTTTATACCATCTGTAGCCCCTTCCCTCATTCCCTTCCCATCCTACCCTCCATCCCTCATATCCTCCCATGCCCCTCTCCAAGTCTACTGACAGGGGAGGTCCTCCTCCCCTTCCATCTGACACTAGCCTATTGGGTCTCATCAGGACTGGCTGCACTGTCTTCCCCTGTGGCCTGGCAAGGCTGCACCACCCTCAGGGTGAGCCAGCCACTGAGTTCATGTCAGAGATAGTCCTTGTTCCCCTTACTTGAACACTCACTTGGATACTGAACTACCATGGACTACATCTGAGCAGGGGGTTGACAATACATGCTGGAGTGGATGTAGAGAAAGGGGAGCCATTCTCTATTGCTGGTGGTAATGTACACTGTACAATCACTTTGGAAATCAATCTGGCGCTTTATCAGAAAACTAGGAATAGCACTTCCTCAAGATCTAGCTATACCACTATTATCCATATATCCAAAATATGTTCAAGTATACAAGGACATTTGTTTTCAACCATGTTTGTAGCAGCTTTATTCATAATAGCCAGAACTTGGAATCCAGATGTCCCTCACCTGAGGAATGGATACAGAAATTGTGGTACATTTACACAACGGAATACTATTACACAATGGAATACAATTATACAATGGAATAAGGCAGAGATGAAAAACCTGGAGGGGACTGGAGCTCCATAAATAGAGCAACATAACCAACAAATCTGGGCCCAGAGGTCTTTTCTGAGACTGATACTCCAACTAAGGACCATTCATGGAGATAGCCTAGAACCCCTGCACAGATGTAGTCCATGACAGCTTAGTGTCCAAGTAGGTTCTTTAGTAAGGGGAACAGGGACTGTCTCTGACATGAACTCAGTGGCTAGCTCTTTGATCACCTGAGTGATCATCCTGAGTGAGAGGGTAGCCTTACCAGGCCACAGAGGAGGACAATGCAGCCAGTCCTGATGATACCTGATAAGCTGGGGTCAGATGGAAGGGGAGGAGGACCTCCCCTATCAGTGGGATATGAGAGGAGAAGAAGAGAAGAGGGAGGGAGGGTACAAGGGAAGGGGCGACAGCTGGGAAACACAGTGAATTAATTGTAATAAGGAAATTTAAATAAAAAGGAAAGTCTCATACAACATATGCTGAAATGAAAATTCAGGCTGTATTTGACTGGCCTCTGCATCATGTTGTCACTATAAAGAGTTAATGCTTCTGTCTACACTAGACAGTAGATTTGTCAAGGACAGACTGAAATGATTCAGAAAAGGCCAGGTGGTCATGACACCCCACCTCTTCCACAGGGACTCTATATTGGTCTGCAAACAGAAAAGGGTTCTCTTTCTTCTCCATAAAGTGTTTTATAAAATCAAAATGGCCCTCCTTCCGGATAGATAGGGTCCTGGTTTTACAGTATGGTTCCTCTGGAGGAACTGCCTCCAGTGATACTTCACAAGATCAATAATTACATTGTAACAAACAAACAAACAAACGAAACCCCTTGGCCTGCCCAAGGAATAATTGCAACTTTTTACTTTAATAATCCTACACCCTTTGCCACAGCACCAACAGTCTTTCCCAGAGAGGAGCTTGTTCTTGGTCAAGGGCTCACTATTCTTTTAAGGGTTCACTATTCTCTTAATTTACTTATCCAAACATAGTGATTCAAAACTTTCTTGAGTGGATCATTTCAACATACCACTCCAGGCACAGCAGTACAGAAAATAGTCTTGACATCAAGGTGAAGGGAATGTGCAGAAACAGAAGTTGGGAAATGGAAGGACAGGTTGTTGGTACAATTTATCAAGAAAAATTAACAATCACCACTCTGCTGTATTTGGTGCTAGGGAAGGGACTCCATGCCTCCTGCATTTCACGCAAACCCTACAAACAGAGCCTCATTCACAGCCAATTACAACTTTTTCTTTCCTGATCATGGCGCTTATTGGTGCTTATTCCTCCTTTGGTCATGTTCCAGGTTTCTAGTGATGGGGAAATGAGGTGAGGGAGTTGAACTAACCTTCTCTACACCTTCTAAGAGAGCCAAAGTCTGGAGATACAGAGACAGGAAAGGAATCACACACAGATGGAATAGTTATTTGACTGTTCCGTAGTTAAAGTAAAATTCTTAAGATTTGGAAATAAGTATCTGTGACGGGGCCATGTGTTAGGACTTGAACACTATGGCAAGAAAGCATAACTGGATGTGGTTATCTCAGTATACTGAAAGCTGGAGCTGGAGAATCACCAGACCCAGGTTAGCCTGGGCTTCCTGCTAAGAAGAGAGACCTAACTTACAACATGAAGAAATAAATAATAGGACACAAACATAAAAATTTTTCTACATTACATTTTTGTATTTTAAGACTGCAAAAGAAGTCACAGAAAACTTAGAAGTAAGGACAGAATTTTCTAAAAGTGTTTTTTTTTTTAAGCTACCCTCTAAATTCAATATTTTTGATAATCTGCCAGGTTATTTTTGATAACCTAGCTCCTCACTAGGTTCCCGAGACAGAGCAGCAGCAAGATGAAAATAAGCAGCTGGTCGGCACTTAAAATATAGGTTGAAAATTAAATGCTGCTGGGGAGCTTGCCAATTATAAACATGTCCTCTAATTTTGGAGATGTGACAACTTTTCATGAGAACTACAAAGCTAAAGAAAGATGAAAGTCAAATCAAGGTACAGTGCAAAAGAGAAATCTAGTTAAAACTGCAGACCTGTTCAGCCACGCCCAGTGTGCCTGTTTGCTCATTTATCAGATGATTAAATGTCTGTAGCCCAGTTGAACATTGTGGACTATTATAAATGCTCTAAATCTGTGATGTTCAAACCTGGATTTTTCTCAGACAAACTAGGCCAGGATTATACACACACACACACACACACACACACACACACACACACACACACACACACACTGAGGAACTGATAGAAAACTAGATGACCCAAATCCCCAAATCAGAATAACTGGTGTTGTGGCCAGGATAACAGTGGCTATCCAGTTTTCGTAGGTTATTTGTAAATGTAACAAAAAAAGCAGGGGGTGATCTGATTGGCCTGCTCTTTGATCACTTCCCCCTGATGGGGGAGCAGCCTTACCAGGCCACAGTAGAGGACAATGCAGCCACTTCTGATGAGAACTGATAGACTAAGATCAGAAAGAAGAGGAGAACCTCCCCTATCAGTGGACTTGGGGAGTGACATGCATGCAGAAAGGGGAGGGAGGGTGGGATCGGGAGGGGAGAAGGGAGGGGCTTATGGGGGGGATACAAAATGAATAAAGTGTAATTAATTAAAAAAAAGAAAAAAGCAGGGGGTGGAGGGTAGGGATGGAAGTGGCTCAGTGGTTAAGAGCATTTGCTGCTGGTGCAGAGGACACAGGCTTAGTTCTTAACACCTGTAGGTGCCTCTTTGTCTTAACTCCAGAGGCAGGTGATGTGATGGCCTCTTCTGGCCTCTCTGTAGGCACTGAACGGATTTGGCTCATACACTTGCAGACCAAGCACTTAAAAACAGGTAAAATTAACCAGGTGTCCATAAGTGTGTGGGTTTATTTCTGGGTATTCTGTTCAGTTCCATCGATCCACCATTCTGTTTCTATGCCAGTACCATGCAGTTTTTACAACTGTTGCTCTATAGTACAGCTTGAGATCAGGGATGGAGATACCTCCAGAAGATCTTTTATTGTAGAGGATTGCTTTAGCAATTCTCGGTTTCTTGTTATTCCATACGAAGTTGAGAATTTTTAGTTCAAGGTCTGTAAAGAATTGTGCTGGTAATTTGATGGGAATTGCATTGAATCTGTAGATTGCTTTTGGTAAGATGGCCATTTTTACTATGTTAATCCTGCCAAGCCATGAGCATGGGAGATCTTTCCATCTTCTGATATCTTCTTCTAATTCTTTCTTCTGACACTTGAAATTTTTTTCATACAAGTCTTTGACTTCCCTGGTTAGGGTTACACCAAGGTACTTTATGTCATTTGTGGCTATTGTGAAGGGTGTTGTTTCCCTATTTTCTTTCTCAGGCCTTTTGTCTTTTGTATACAGGAAGTCTACTGATTTTTTTGAGTTAATTTTGTATCCGGCCACTATGCTGAAGGTGTTTATCAGCTGTAGGAGTTCCCTGGTAGAATTTAAAACATACAATGGAAAAGAGACAGCATCTTCAACAAATGGTGCTGGTCTAACTGGATGTCTACATGTAGAAACATGAAAATAGATACATATTTCTCACCCTGCACAAAACTGAAGTCCAAGTGGATCAAAGACCTCAACATAAAACCAGACACACAAAGTCTGTTAGAAGAAAAAGTGGGGAAGAGCCTTGATCTCATTGGCACAGAAGACAACTTCCTGAAAAGAACACCAACAGCACAGGTCCTAAGATCAATAATCAATAAATGAGACCTCATGAAACTGAAAAGTTTCTGTAAAGCAAAGTCTCTGTCATCAGAACAAAACGACTGCCTACAGACTGGGAAAGGATCTACACCAACCCTATATCTGACAGAGGGCTAATATCCAGTATATATAAAGAACTCAAGGAGTTAAACAGCAACAAATCAAGTAATCCGATTCAAAAATGGGGTACAGAGCTAAAGAGAGAATTCTCAATAGAGAGAAACACTTAATGAAATGTTCAATGTCCTTAGTCATCAGGGAGATGAAAATCAAAAGAACCCTGATATTTCACATTACACCCATCAGAGCGGCTAAGGTGAATAACTTAAGTGACAACACAGGCTGGAGAGGATGTGGAGAAAGGGGAACCCTCCTCCACTGCTGGTGGGAATGTAAACTTATACAACCACTTTGGAAATCAATCTGGCTCTTTCTCAGACAATTAGGAATAGTGCTTCCTCAAAACCCAGCTATACCACTCCTAGGCATATATCCAAAAGATGCTCAAGTATACAACAAGGACATTTGTTCAACCATGTTTGTAACACCTTTATTTGTAATAGCCAGAAGCTGAAAACAGCCCTGTTCCCCTCAGTTGAGGAATGGATACAGAAATTGTGGTACATCTACACAATGGAATATTACTCAGCAATGAAAAACAAGGAAATTATGAAATTTGCAGGTAAATGGGTGTAATTGGAAAAGATTATCCTGAGTGAGGTACCCCAGAAGCAGAAAGACACACATGGTATATACTCACTCATAAGTAGAGAATAGACATATAATATAGGATAAACATACTAAAATCTGTACACCTAAGGAAGCTAATCAGAAAAGAGGACTCTGGCTAAGATGTTCAATCCCAATTCAAAAACGCAAAGAGGATGGACATTGGAGGAGGGAGAAAACAGGGAACAGGACAGGAGCCTACCACAGAGGGCTCCTGAAAGGCTCTACCCTGCAGGGTATCAGAGCAGATGCTGAGACTCATAGCCAAACTTTGGGTGGAGTACAAGGAATCTTATGAAAGAAGTGGGAGATAGTAAGACCTGGAGAGGACAGGAGCGCCACAAGGACAGCAATAGGTCCTAAAATTCTGGGCACAGAGGTTTTTTCTGAAACTGATACTCCAGCCAAGGACCACTCGTGAAGGTGGTCTGGAACCCCTGCACAGAGGTAGCCTATGGCAGTTCATTGTCCAAGTGGCCTCCATAGTAATGGGGATAGGGACTGCCACTGACATGAACTGATTGGCCTGCTCTTTGATCACCTCCCCCCCTGAGGAGGGAGCAGCCTTACCAGGCCACAGAAGAAGACAATGCAGCCACTCCTGATGAGGCCTGTTAGACTAGGATCTGAGGGAAGGGGAGGAGGACCTCCCTTATCAGTGGACTGGGAGAGGGACATGTGTGGGAAAGAGGGAGGATGGGATTTTCAGGAGAGGAGGGAGTGAGTTACAGGCGTCTACAAAGTGAATAAACTGTAATTAATAAAAAATTATTAAAATATATAAAAAAACAGAAAAAAGGTAAAATAAAAGTAAGTAAGTCTTTAAAAATAGAGGGGAAAGAGCAGGGGTTTCATACAGTGGAAACAGAGATGAATTGCTCTTCAGATGGACCTTACTAGGAGAGTTACACCACCATAGCCTGAGAGAGAAAGCACACCTGCAGGCCTGAGGAAAGGAGGGGCAGCCATTGTGGATAGCATGGCAGAGGTACTGAAGGCATGTCTCCTTTAGTTTCCAGAATATGTGAAAAACAGAGTATCCTGACCAAGGTCAGCTCTGAGGTACCCTGAAATAAGAGGTGCAACCTTCTAGGTCCCCACTGTTCCCTTCAGAACCCAAGAACCAAGCAAGTGTCTTATTCTTTTAGGATTGCAGAAGAGGCAGAACAAGTGCCATAGCACATGGCCTAGCCTACCTTTTGGAAGTCACAGGGCACAAAAGTAGAGTCATAACTCAAGGCTGTCTTACAGCTTCAGGAGAGAGTAGGAGAACTCTGGAAGACCTACAGGGTCTTAGTATGCCTGCTTATTCACACTGCTGAGAGAGAGAGAGAGAGAGAGAGAGAGAGAGAGAGAGAGGCTATAGGAGTTATGGCTTGGGGTGGGGAAGAGAAAGAGTAAATTTTGCATCTCCCAGTAAACTGCACTAGTATCTACTAAGGTAATTGCCTTATGTGCCCCTTTCCCCCTGTGTACATTCCCTTTGCCATTCTGCTGCTCTTGCTGCTCCTTGATTATCTGGGTCCAGTGGAAGACAGGTTCACTTCAAGAGTCTGAGAAATACCCAGGTACTGTTGTTTCCAAGCTTAGATGCATACTTTTGTACCTTGGAGAACTTCTAAAAACACTCACATGTGAGTGCTGTTTCATTTTTGTGTGGTGTTTGGCCTGAGCACTGAAATGTTTAGTGACTGTTACGGTCAATGATGCTTGTCCATATGACAGAATTTAGAATAATATAAGAGACGGGCTTCTGCCTCACCTGTGAGGGATTATCTAGATTGGGTTAGCTTCTGAAGATTCCTATGAAGGATTCTCTTGATTAAGCTAATTAGGGTGGGGAGACAGGTGTGTGCAAAGCACCATTCTCTGGCCTGGTGTCCCATATTGATTGAAAAAGGCAGGAAACTGAGTTCTAGATTTTATCAGATCAAGGCTTCCTGCCTGAGGCTGCCATGAGATCAACCCCTCAGCCTCCTGTTACTGTGACTTCCCTATCCTATTGGACTGCAGCCTGGAACTGTGATCCAAAACAATCCTTCTCTCATTGCTTTTATAAGAACTTATCATCACAATAGGCAACATAACATAGTGCCCACTTTGTGATTCTCGGGCGTGGCTCACTTGAAGAACCCTTGTCCATTCACTGTTAAGTGAACTGCAGTTCAACACTGGCTGGAAACACAAACCCATGCAGCTTCAAGTGGTGAGCTGAGGAAGAGGTCAGGTGGGGACATCTGAGGATTGGGAAGTTCGTGTTCCCCATGCTCCATCCAACAGAAGCCATATGGGCCTTGATTAGATCAGCTTCTTTTTCAAAAGTAAAAGATGTGGATTGTATCTTTATGTGCATCCTGCCAAGTTTTAATTTTTGCCAATAAATTCGTTTTTATAAAATGTACTGAATAAGCTTAAAACCTGTCTATGATTTGGATTCAGCCACAGAGATTGACAGTGTGTGGTTTTGCTCTTAGAAGAATCCTTCATATTTCTATAGCACATTTTATTTTTACATTTTTATCTTTCCGTGTATATACTGTAGATATGGGTATTTGTGTGTGTTAATGTGACATACATCTACCATTGAGCCTGAATGTTGACCAGAGATTTGGCCCTCACAGTCTTACTTGAGACAGTGTCTTGGGCTTCTTGTACTGTTTACAATAGGCTAGCTAGTGCGAGAAGTTCACAGATTCTTGTGTTTCTAAGTCCTCCCCAATCACTGAAGAAGTTTGGATTCCACATGGTCACCCCTGAAACCCACTTCATGTGAGTTTTGGAATGCAGTTTCCCATGCATGTGTGACACATGATAAGACCACTGAGGCATTCTCCTAGCCCAGTATACTGTATTTTCATCCTGCTTCTTAGATGATCTTTTCCCAGAAACTTCCTTTCTTTTTGCTCTCATGGGACTGTGACCTTGCTGTTCCTCTGCTGTTTATAGGCAGTTGGGGGAACTTCCCTCTCTACTCATAGCCTTATCCTTGGTGCAGACATTAGGTAGGTACTCACCTTAGATTTCCACCTTGAAGAATGAGTGTTAGTTCATTAATCCCATATACTAAACAACCACACCAAATTTTGCTGTGCTCATAGCTTCATGATGAGATAATTAGCAATTACTTAATTTCCCACTGAGCGAGATGAGCTGAGGATTAGCTTCTCTCAGTAGATTACACATTAGAGAGAAAACTGTCAAACAGCAAAGTAAAATGGGATGCTAAGTGTTCCCACACAGCATCACCATGGTACTAATGAGCCAGCTTTTCTGTCACACTTAAAACTAGTGGGAGATTACCCTAGAATAAGTCAAAGGAGCTCTCTCTTGGAAGAACTTTATTTTGTCTCTAAATATAAGTGAGAAAGTGGGTCAACTGGCCCTCACTGGAGCTATTTCAGTTCAACTGGAGAAAATCCACTATATTTTGGAAATAAACTTTGAGAAAGTCAGTTTCCTTATTTTACATGGAATTAAGAAAAGCACTTTAATTTTTGAAAGTTAATAAGTCTCTCTCTTGTGTGTGGGGGAGCAGATGGCAAATTTCTTTGCCATTGCTCAGGTAATGTTGAGCCTCGGTTTTGACACAGGTTCTGATACTAATCTGGAAGTCACCAAATTCTCTAGACTGGCTAGTGAACCTCAGACATCTACCTGTCTCCACATCCCCAGTACTGGGATTACATGTGTGTGCCACCAAACAATCTACTAACTGAGGCATCGCAAAAACCCATATTATAACTGAAGAAATATCTCTGTTGTTTTGCTATGTCCTGTGGCCCTTTGCTGACCAATGATCCCAGCCATGCTTTCACAGTCTGTTTAGCTCTTGCTGTTTTTCTTCCTCTGTCTCACCACATGTTCTCATCTTATATTTAAATAATAGTATTCAAATAGTTTTAGCACTTGGCATCAAGGCAGATGCAAGCTGAACAAAGTGACTAGATCACTGAGTTCTCTATGCTAATCTGTGGCAGGGCATATGCCCTTATCCAGCATGCATGCTCGGTATACGAGAAACACATAACTGTGCTGAGAAGAAAGGCTATAGGGAGCCTCTGTACGTGCCATTTTTGTCCACTTTCTGCTGGCTATAACAGGATTTCCGAAACAGAATGTATAGTTTGAATGTACAATGCCCCACATGGGCCCTTGTGTTTGAATAATTGTCCCCCAGCGAGGGATGCTATTTGATAAGGTTGGAGAACCTTGAAGAAGTTGACTGTTGCTGGGAGAAGTTCACTGGGAATAGGGCTTGAGGTTCTGTAGCCTAGTTCTACTTTATTCACTCTCTTATCCCTAACCAATGCTTAAATGCTTTCCCTTCAGTGAATCAATGTGTCTCCTGCAAATGTAAGCTACAATAACTCTTCCTTTCATCAACTCTTTTCAGTTGCATGGTACAGCATGAAACTTAATAATACAAGGGAAATAATGCACTAGGTAATTCATATTATAAACCAACTTAATTTGGGTAATATTCTTGAAGGTTCAGTTATTTTCTGGGAGTTTAAGATAATGGGACTGAAGAATCAACCAGACTGGGAGCCATTTGAGGCTGTAGTTAAGTTTCTCTTGACTGTACAACTCAAATTTCTGTTTCTCAGAGATGGGTTGTGCACTACCCTAGTAAACATAGAATGTTCAGCAACAAATCTTCCAGGAGGATTTCCTGAACTGCCTGGTCTTGCTTTTGTAACCACACTTGCTGGCTATAACTGGAGCCTGATAAAGTGGCTCAGGAAGTGTCTCACAAAGCCTGTCTTAGGGAAGATAGCCATTGATTCAGCTCTGATGTTTATACTAATAACTCTTGCTTTAATTTGCCATGACTTGGGTAAGTGGTCTTTCTCCTTGCATCTGTGGGCTTAACAGTGACCCTATATATGTTGCTTTAAACTCGTGAGGCAAAGGTGAAGACGAGGAGAAACACGGGGAGAGAGAAGAAAGGTAAAGTTCCTTTAGAGCAAGCTGATCTGAAGCTCTTAACCTCAAGAGCTTCAAGCCGTGTGTTAGGCTTGTGGTGTGTGTGTGTGTGGGTGTGTGTGTGTGTGCATGTGCACTCACACTTAGGTGTGCCTATTTCTCTGTCCAGGAGGGAAAAGAGAATCCAGAGAATTTTCAAGGCCCAGAAATCAAATGTGACTTAAAAACCCCAGAAAGTTTTCAGATTCACAAGGTTCATCCCCAAAGATGTAAAGGTAGGAAGGAATTTCAAGACTATTTTGTGCGAGCTGTGTGAAAATTATGTATGGAGCTCCAAAGATACATTTCTACATTCCCCTACAGCTGTTACACATGGTTGGCTGGGTTTTCAGTAATGAAGCTACCTTTGAGTCACCTGTGTTGCTATAAGTAACCCTTTCCCATGCTGTAAGCAATCCTCATCCCTGCTCTTGTAACTCCATGGAACTCACTGGTTCACTAAGCTAAACTTAGGTGGAATTTTTGCCTTGTCATCAATGCTCTATCTGGGTGAACAGATGGTTGTTCGTGGTTCCCCAGGGGGAAACAAAACAAAACAAAACCTCACAACAGCAGATCCATAACTATGATAGTTAATATTATTGGTCAGTCTGACAATATCTCAGTTCACATAAGTTCTGTGCATGTCTGAGACGGGGGTTTAAGATTATATAAAGTGGTCTCTCCAAGATGGCAGTGACCAGTGTGCACCTTTTCTGAAGGGCAGATCTGAAACTCCAAAACTGGTGAGTAGATGGGCAGCTGAAGCCAGAATATTGACTTCCAGGCTTCCTGGGCTAGAGGGGACAACCCCTGAGCTGGGACATATTGGATACAGCCCCCCACCCCCGAACATCTGGGTGTGTGTGTGTCTGAAATTGGCAAACTATGGGCTGTACCTTCTCGCTCCTGGATGAAGCAAGTGGCGGGAGTCCATAACCCCAGTTATGGGGTGCCTCCTAACCCTAAAGGCCAAACAGGAAACCCAAATTTGAGAGGAGAAAACTGTTGGCTCTCTGAGCTTACCACTTACAAGTGCAAGTGGTTTCTCAGGCCCTCTGCCCTTTCTACACACACCTGCCAGTGAGTGCTTCTGCAAGAGTGAGTACACAGCCCCAGATCTGGGTCCCTCGATGCTAGCTGCCATACATTGGAGCCCTGCCCCCCAATCCCTGCTGTGGAGAACACAGGTATCTCTGGGATAGAATTCTCAACACTGAAGCCCCTGTTCTGAGGGTGTCCCAGAGGAGTTCAGCCAAACAGTTCCTGGAGCCGTGATGGTGCAGCTCAGGCAGATCTGAGCAATTGGAGCACACCACCAAGACAGGACTGTGGCCACTGATCCACTCAGGACACCTGTTCATGTGCACTGTATGTGCACAAAGGGCTCCTGCACTGCAGTCTACACGTGTTCTTGCTTATCTCTTTCACTTCGCCTTTCTAGGCAGATACACCTCCACACACAGTCCTGCAGCTTGCACCTGTGCCTTTCTTCCTTTAGCAGCATCTGAAACACCAAAACCCACCCTCAAACTGGTGGACCTCTCTCATCTTGCTCCACACTCCAGAGACAGATAGACCCAGTCTGAAGTACAGGATCCAGAAACAAATAGCAAAGGCTACTGAACTTCAGATGGCTACAGACAGGTTTAAGAACACATGCAACAAAAATCAGCACATCATGGCTTCACCAGCAACCCCCCAAATCAATGGATTTTTTAATTCACTGAAACACAGGAAATGATTTTAAAGCTAGAGGCACATAAAGAGGAAACAAATAAAACTCAAAAAATTGACAAAAAATTAGAGGTGCATAAAGAAGAAATGAACAAAATTCTCAAAGAAATACAAGCAAATATAGCCACACATATAGAGGCACATAAAGAGGAAATGAATAAAAAAATAGATGCCATCAAGGAAAGACAGGAATCCATAATCAAACAGATGAAGGAATGGTGCAAGACATGAAAACAGATTTAGAATCAAGGAAAACACGAACAGAAAAAACCTGAAGCTGGAGAATTTAGAGAAAAGATCAGGAGCCACAAACATAATGATTATCAACAGAATACCAGAGATGGAAGAGAAACTCAGGCACTGAAGATACAATTGCAGAAATCGATACACCGATACACCTCTCAAAGAAAAATTAAAGTCAGAAAACCCACAAACACAAAACATCCAAGAAATCAAGAATGCCATAAAAAGGCAAAATTTCAGACTTATCTCTCTTATGTACATCAACACAAAAATACTCAATAAAATATTTATAAACTGAATCCAAAATCACATAAAAGAGATCATCCACCATGACCAAGTAGGTTTATCCCAGCTGTACATGGGTGGTTCAATATATGGCAATCCATCCATATAATCCACTGCATAAACAAACAGAAGGGGGGAAACCCCACATGATCATCTCTTTAGATGTCGAAAAGGATTTGACAAAATCCAACACCCATTCAAATTTAAAGTTTTGGAGATATCAGGGACACAAGGCACATACCTAGATATAGCCAATAGCCAACATCAAACTAAACTGAGAGATACTTGAATCAATCATACAGAAATCCGGGACAAGGCAAGGCTGTTCACTCTCTCTGTATCTCTTCAACATAGGACTTGGAGTCTTAGCTAGAGCAATAAGACAACAAAAGGAGATAAAGGGAATACACCTTGGAAAGGAAGAAGTCCAAGGATCACTATTTGCACATGATAAGATAGTATATATGAGTGACCCCAAAAATGCTAGAAACCCGCCATGGAAGGCCTCGGAAAGGCTCTGCCTTGCAGACTATCAAAGCAGACGCTGAGACTTGTGGCCAACTCTTGGGCAATGTGCATGGAATCTTATGTAAGAAGTGGGAAATAGTAAGATCTGGAGTGGACAGTAACTCCACAAGGAGAGCAACAGAACCAGAAATTTGAACACAGGGGTCTTCCCAGAGACTCATGCTCCAACCAAGTATCATGCATGGAGCTAACCTAGAACCCCTGCACAGATGTAGCCCATGGCAGTTTAGTGTCCAAGTGGGTTACATAGTAATGGGAAGAGGGACTGCCTCTGACATAATCTGATTGGCCTGCTCTTTGATCACCTCCCCCTGAGGGGGGAGCAGCCTTACCAGGCCATAGAAGATGACAATGCAGCCACTTCTGATGAGATCTGATAGACTAAAATCAGAAGGAAGGAGAGGAAGACCTCCCTTATCAGTGGACTTGGGGAGGGGCATGTATGAAGAAGGGTGTAGGAGGGTGGGATCAGGAGAGGAGGGTCTTATGGGGGGGATACAAAGTGAATAGAGTGTAATTAATTAAAAAAAGATGGAAAAAATACTACCAAAGAATTCCTGCACCTGATAAATGCCTTCAGCAAAATTTCTGAATACAAAATTAACTAAAAAAAAAAAGTCAGTTTTTCCTCCTGTATACAAAAAACAACAGGGCTGAGAAAGAAATTAGGGAAAGAACACCCTTCACAATAGCCACAAAAGACATAAAGTACTTTGGTGTGACTCCAAAAGCAAGTGAAAGATCTGTTTGGAAAAAAAACAAAAAAAAAACAAAACAAAAACAACAACAACAAAAAACTTCAAGTCTCTGAAGAAAGAAATTGAAGAAGATACCAGAAGATGGAAAGATATCCCATGCTCATGGATTGGTAGGATTAACATAGTAAAAATGGCCATCTCACCAAAAGCAATCTACAGATTCAGTGCAATTCCCATCAAAATACATCCCTGCACAGATGTAGCCCATGGTAGTTCAGTGTCCAAGTAGTTTACATAGTAATGGGAAGAGGGACTGCCTCTGACATAATCTGATTGGCCTGCTCTTTGATCACCTCCCCCTGAGGGGGGAGCAGCCTTACCAGGCCACAGAAGATGACAATGCAGCCACTTCTGATGAGAACTGATAGACTAAGATCAGAAAGAAGGAGAGGAGGACCTCCCCTATCAGTGGACTTGGGGAGTGGCATGCATGCAGAAAGGGGAGGGAGGGTGGGATCGGGAGGGGAGGAGGAGGGAGGAGAGGGGAGGAGGGGGGAAGAGGGAGGGGCTTATGGGGGGATACAAAATTAATAAAGTGTAATTAATAAAAGTTAAATAAAAAATTAAAAAAAATTAAGACCGAAAAAAATACCAATACAGTTCTTTAAAGAACTTGAAAGAACAATTCTCAATTTCATGTGGAAAAACAAAAAATCCAGAACGACTAAAACAATCCTATATAACAACAAATTGTCTGAAAGAATCTCCATTCCTGATATCAAACTGCAATGCAGAGAAAGAGTAATGAAAACTGCATGGTACTGACATAGAAACTGAATAGGGGATCAATGGAATTAAACAGAAGACCCAGAAATAAACCCACACATCTACGGATACTTGATTTTTGACAAAGAAGCCAAAACCATACATGGAAAAAAGACAGCATTTTCCACAAATGGTGCTGGTCTTACTAGATGTCTGCATGTTGAAAAATGCAAATAGATCCATATTTATCACCCTGCACAAAACTATAGTCCAAGTGAATCAAAGACCTCAACATAAAACCAGACACACTAAATCTGTTAGAAGAAAAAGTGGGGAAGAGCCTTGAACTCATTGGCACAGAAGACAACTTCCTGAAAAAGAACACCAACAGCACAGGTGCTAAGATCAACAATTAGTAATGGGACCTCATGAAACTGAAAAGCTTCTGTAAAGCAAAGGGCACTGTGGTCAGAACAAAAAAGCAGCCTATAGATTGGGAAAGTATCTTCACCAACTCTATATGTGACAGAGGGCTAATATCAAATATAAATAAAGAACTAAAGAAGTTAAAAAGCAACAAATTAAGTAATCCAGTTAAAAAAAATGGGAAGCAGAACTAAACAGAGAATTCTCAATAGAGGAATATCGAATGGCAGAAAAAACACTTAAAGAAATGCTCAAAGTCCTTAGTCATCAGGGAAATGCAAATCAAAGTGACCCTGAGATTTCATCTTACACCCATCAGAATGGCTAAGATCAAAATCTCAAGTGAAAACACATGCTGGAGAGGATGTGGAGAAAGGGGAAGCTTCCTCTATTGTTGGTGGGAATGTAAACTTGTTCAACCACTTTGGAAATAAATCTGGTGCTTTCTCAGAAAATTCAGAATAGTGCTACCTCAAGATCCACCTATACCATTCCTAGGCATATATCCAAAATATGCTCAACTATACAACAAGGACATTGGCTCAATCATGTTTGTAGCAGCTTTATTTGTAATAGCCAGAGCTGGAAACAGCCCAGATGTTCCTCATTTGGGGAATGGATACAGAAATTGTGGTACATTTATACAACAGAATACTACTCCGCTATTAAAAACAAGGAAATCATGAAATTTGCAGGCAAATGGTGGGAACTAGAAAAGATCATCCCTAGTGAGGTAATCTAGAAGCAGAAAGACACACATGGTATATACTCACTCATAAGAGGATATTAGCGATATAACATAGGATAAACATACTAAAATCTTTACTCCTAAAGAAGCTAAGCTACAAGGAAGACCCTGGGGTAGACGTTCAGTCCTCATTTAGAAGGACAAATGAGATAGACATTGGAAGCAGGAGAAAACAGGGAACAGGACAGGAGCCTATCTCAGAGGGCCTCTGAAAGCCTCTACAGACTTAGGTATCAACATAGATGCTGAGACTTATAGCCAAACTTTCGGCAGAGTTCAAGGAATCTTATGAAAGAAGGGAGAGTCAGAAAAACTTGGAGGGGACAGGAGCTTGAAAAGGAACCATAATCAAGAGAGTGGACATGGGGTAAGATTATCAATCCTCGTTTTGAAAGACAGATGGGATGCACATTGAACATTGACAGGAGTCTACTGAGCGCATTTGAAAGACTCTAACTAGCGGTGTTTTCAAAGCAAAGACTCGTGACCAAACCTTTGGCAGGGTGCAGGGAATCATAAGAAAGAAGGGGAGTTAGACTGATGAGGAAAGGATAGGAGCTCCACAAGGACCAAAGATATCTGGGCACAGGGTCTTTTCTGAGACTGACATGCAACCAAGGACCATGTATGAATGTAACCTAGAACGTCTGCTCAGATGTAGCCTGTGGTAGCTCAGTAACCAATTGGTTTCCCATAGTGAGGGGAACAAGGACTATTTCTAACAGGAACTCAATGGCTGGCTCTTTGGCCTCCCCATCCCCCAAGGGAGGAGCAGTCCTGTTAGGCCACAGAGGAGAGCTTTGCAGCCAGTCCTGAGGATACCTGATAAAACAGGATCAGATGAATGGGGAGGAGGTCCCCCCTATCAGTGGACTTGGCAAGGGGCATGGTGGAGAGGAGGGAGGGAGGGAGGGACTGGGAAGGAATGAGGGATCGGGACACGGCTGGGGTACATAGTTAATAAAATGTAACTGATAAGAAAAAAATAAAATACGAAAAAAAAAAAAAAGAAAAGGAACCATAAAAATTGAGCCCTGTGGCCTGGTCACAGAAGATGACAATGCAGCCATTCCTGATGTGATCTGATAGACTAAGATCAGAAGGAAGGAGAGGAGGACCTCCCCTATCAGTGGACTTGGGAGGGGCATGGGTGAAGAAGGGGGAGGGTGGATGGGACCAGGAGGAGAGGAAGGAGGGTCTTATGGGGGGATACAAAGTTAATAAACTGTAATTAATACAAATAAATAAATTAAAAAAAACTGAGCCCTGGAAGAGAATGATACCCCAACAAAGGACAATGCATGGAGAGGACCTAAAACCCCGGCTCAGATGTAGCCAATCCAATACACTTAGCCTTGATGTGTGATGCCTAGTAAGGGAAGCAGGGACTTTCTCTGGCATGAACTCAGTGGCAGGCTCTCTGATTACTGCCCCTTGGGGGGTGCAGCCTTGCCAGGCCACAGAGGAAGACAATGCAACCAGTCTTGATGAGACCTGATAGGCTAGGGTCAAATAGAAGGAGAGGAACAACTCCCCTATCAGTGGACCGTGGGAGGTGCATAGAGGGAGGAGGATGGAATTGGAAGGAGATGAAGGAAGGGGCCACAGCCAGGATACAAATTGACTAAATTGTAATAAATGATAATAATAAAAAATTTAAAAAAGAAAATTTAAAACTTAAAGATCATACACAAACTGAGCTGAGAATACTCAGCCTAATTAGAGGTGGCTCCCCTATTGGCAGGGGTCAAAAACAGCACAAAAGAAGTAGTTTTTGTAGCTCTAGCATCTGTCTCTCTCTGCTGACTGTAGAAACACTGCCACCATGCTGACCACAGGGAGAACGTTTCACATAAAAATCTTCCTTACCTAATTTGCTTTTCATCAGTTATACTCTCACAGCACCAAAAACAGGAATCTTAGTTAACTGAGACTCAGGTCTCTCCACTAGCTCCCACCTTGATACCACTTGCAAGCCTCAACAAGTACAATTACCTAAGACTCACACCTCTTCCACTAGCCTCTCCTCTGACCCTGCTGCAAGCTTCGACATGAGTTTTAGTACTGAATAATCACACTGAAAGCATTAACATTTGCCAGTTCTTACTTTCTGTTGATAAATTTGCAGTCTAACCACTTCCCTCCTTCCAATACTCTCCTTTTATGTAAGGTTGGCATGAGTTAGGTATCCAGGTCTGCTGCCTGCTGTGGGCTTAACCAATCACATCATCTTGATTGTGTATTGTCATTCAGGTTTGCAAGAGGTAGGAGGAGCCACATATACATGTTGCCAGTCCCAAAACGGTTACACCTATGATTGCTGGGAGCTGCTGAGGTTTATAAAGCAAGACAGAAAGTCTATGAATTGGAGAAGACAGAGGAGGCAAAGAGGTAAAAAGCTGTGATTAATCATGCAGGTCAAGCAGCTATTCCAGCTAATCTCATAAAGCTTGTAATTTCTGAAACCAAAGCGGCAATTGACAGCTTGTTTTAGGTATGAGCCAAGACCACACTAGATAATTAGTTTCAAAGGAGCAGTGTCTTTTTTTTTTTTTTTTTTTTTTTTGTTAGAAGAACTGGTGCAGGGGCTTATTTCCTTTTTCAATAAGGTATCCCTAGCTCCAGTGACCTCTTCCACTAAATTATTTCAGTGGGTTTCATTGTTTGTTCTTAAACATTGCTATATTTAACCCAAAGTTTTTGGCACTTGATTTCTGCCTCTATGCTTCCTGATTATGTGTCAAACTTTTCCAAGGGGAAAGGCAGCTCTAGGATAGCTCTGTTCATCAGAAATGTAACAAGGTCCACTGCTGTTTGTTCTTCGTACTCTCACCTGCACTCATTAGGCCTCATCCCTTAACTAGCAGCCATTTGGGGCCAACAAAGTGGCCTAGCATGTAAAGACACTTACCACTAAGCCTGATGTTGTGAATTACATTCATGGATCTCACATGCTAGATGGAGAGAACTGGTTCCTGAAAGTTGTCCTCTGACTTCCACACTTGTGCCATGGTATATGCACATCCACATACATACACACATGTACAGAATAATAGGTATAATTTTAAAGTTAAGAATGTATACCTATTCTCACAGATGTGCAACGATGACTAAGTTGTGGTTCTGCCTTTTTTGTTTTCCAGATTACTTGTGATTCTAAGCCCATTTTCATGTACAGGTTGGTATTTTTAGGTATACTGAGAAATGTCTTTTCAAGCCTCTTGCTGAATTTTAAATATTGTTATTTGTTGTTCTTTCTTTGCTTTTGCTATTGAGCTTTATTGATGTTTGACGTATTTGGAGTATTCATTCTACACTAGGCTTGCAAAGATTTACCCCATTCTATCTATTTCTTGTCACTTTACTGATGGTTTGCCTTGATACTTTTCTTGTTGTTGAGAAAGAAAGGCTTAGTTTGAGACACTGTTGTCTATTTTTGTATTTGTTGTCTGCTTTTCACATGGTTTTTTCAGTTCTTCCTTTTTCTTTCTCTGTCTCTGTCTCTGCCTCTTCTCTGCTTTTCTCTCTTTCTACCCCTCTTTCTTGTATGTGTACACATTTCTGCACATGGAGATGCAGGCCAGAGTTCAACCTTGGATGTTGTACCTCAGGCACTATCCACATTGTTTTCCCAGACAAGGTCTCTCTCCATCCTAGGACTCACTAACTAGATGAGGCAGGTAAGACTCAGGCATCTTACCACCTTTGTCTCCATAATGCCGAATTACAGGTCTGCACCGCCACTGACGTTGTTGCTTTTTATGTAGGTGCTAAGGATTGAACTCAGCTCCTCACAGCTCCTCATGCTTACATGGCAAACAGTTTACTCACTGAGACACCCCCTTTTAACACCTTAACTAAAAGGAATGCTAGGCAGCTTTTATGTTTTCTTTCAATAGTGTCATGGTTTGGCAGCTTAAGTTTATGTCGTCAATATATTTTGAATTGACCTTTGTGTATCTAGAGAGATAAGAATCTCACTTCTGCATTTGAAATCCAGCTTCCCAAAACCACCGGTAAGTTAAACAATTCTTTCCCTAATGTATATTGCTGACATCTTTGTTAAGTATGAGTTGATTGTGGAGCTGTATTTCTGGGCTATTAATTATAGTCCATGGCTCTCTCTGTGTATCTCATGATAGCATACTATTTGATATCATTTACTTTGTAATATATTTTAAAATAATGAAGTGTGACTCCTTCAGCCTCATCTTTTATTTGTAGGATTACATTGGCTACTTGGAATATGTGTAGATTCATCTGAACTGTAAAAGTTCCTCATTTTTATAAAAACAAAAAACAAACAAACAAAAAAAAACACCATTGAGAGTTTGTTTTAGATTATGCTGAGTCTATAGGTCATTTTGGGTAATATGGGCATTTAAACAATGTTTATCATTCTAATCCATGAGTGTGAATGCTGTACCATCTGTTCCATGGAAAACAGCACAGATTCCTCAGAAACAGTGAAAGCAGAAGCCGCAGATGATTAGCAATGGTGTTGTTGGGCATGTGCCCAAAGGAAGTCAAATCTGGATCTTGAAGGGCAGTTTATTGTAACATCATTCAAAATGCCTATCCACACCAGAGTGGAGCAATAACAAAATTATGCACATACGAGTGTTACTCATCCACCACTCTCAGTAATCTTGATGACAGTAGAGAGTATTTTGATAAACGTAGAGAGTTACAAACAGGTGTGCTATGGCCTTACATATATGTGGAATTTAAAACCAAGCATGTAGAATGGTGGCTACCAGGAATGACCTAGGGAATGGATATGGAGGAAATGTGGGTTCAAAGGCAGAAAGCTTGTGGATGAAGAATTTCCTAAAACTGAGAACCCAGGTGAGTACCAACCCCTGATAGTAAACCTCAGCTGAACACTTGATGGACTCCAGAGTCACTCAGAAGATGTGCTTTCAGTCAACCTTGTGAGGGCATGTACTCTGATTAACTTAACTGAGGGAAGACCTGTCCACTGTGGGTGACATCATTCCCTGGGGTGAGCTTCTGGACTGTGAAAGAAGACCACAAACTGAACAATAGCATCAGTTTCTCTCTATTTGCCAGCTGAGGATGCGATGTGGCCAGCTGCCTGAAGCTTCTGCTGCCTTCACTTCAGCACCAGGAGTCCATGCGCTGAGCCAGAATAAAATCTTCACTCAGGTTGCTTTTGTCAGGATATTTTATCACAGCAATAGGTAAATAAACTGAGACACAAAAATTTCTAAGTACTATATTCCTGATATTTTTCTGAATATAGTGGCTCAGTGCAAAACTAAAAATGAAAAATAAATGTTAAGTGATAGGTACCTTGTTAAATAGTTTGATCACATCCATCAATGGCATACATTAAACATGTGTGTGTGAATTATACTCAATATGCTAAAAAATGTTTTTGAAAGAGCAAATTCCCTAAAGAGAAAAAAATTATACTATGAACTCAAATGAGAACTAAGACAAGTAGTTTTAAATATTCCAGTAGCCACATTGACAGAAACCAGTGAGAGGCTCAGAAGATCACTTACTGGGTAAAGTGCTTTCTGAAAAGCATGAAGACTTTGAGATTGGATCCCAGTGATCTTTGAATAAGCAACATATAGCAGCACAGTCTTACAGTGCCAATCCTGAGGACATGGAGACAGGCAGATACCTAATGCATCCTCGCTGAATTAGTGAGCTCCAGGTTTACTGAGGGATGCTGTTTCAAATGTTAAGGAGAAGATGCTAAAAGATACTCATCTCAGAGTATCTTCTGGCACACACAGGCACCTTTCCATCTTCCTACATTCATACACTCTAGAACACATTATGTGTGCACACAGATAGCACACATAAATTAAAAAAAATAAAGAATTAACTTAGATATATTTTCTTTAATGTCACATCACAGTAATTTTAATACATAATGTGTAGAAACTATTGTTGAAATATTTTACATTTTATTATTAAAAAGTGTTTAATACTCAGTGTGTTTTCACACTTCTAGCACATTGAAGTTTGCACAGCTCCATTCAAAGTGTTCCATAGCCACCAATTACTGACTGTGTTGTGTGCAAGCAGGCCCATAAGCAGGAGTGAAAGGCTTGAAGCCAATGTAATAAGGATGAAGTTGGGTGAAAATAATTGTTCTCACATTTTGGCATGTTCAGTCAATTTGAGTGTTTTAAGACACATCACTAAACCCTAGCACCCAAAGGCTTTGATTTTTTTTTTTTTTGCTGTGAAGTTTTAGGTAATTTTTAAGGTGTCTCTGTTTTGTTTTGTTTGCTTGTATGTTATGTTTTTTGAGACAAGGTCTTATGAAATATATCCTAGATTGGCCTTGAACTTGCTAGGTACCTGAGAATGTTCTTGAATTTGTGGTTATTCTGTATCTACTTCCCACATATTGCTTAAATTTCTACTCACTGAAGAAAACATTTAGGCATGATTTCAGTAAAAAGTTATGTGGGCATTAGAAAACTATAACATGGACACTATTCAATTTATTTTTTAATCTGTAATCTTCAAATTGTTGAAAAGTCTCTATTTTTAGGTCCACCCTATCTTATATCTACTGATGCACTGATTTTTAAAGATGTTAGACTTTGTGAGTTTACTTATAAAAATTAATAAAAATACTACTGTAAAATATCAAATAGCTAGTTTTCACCTTCACAGCCTATTATGTTTACACTGAGATTTTTCTTTTTTCTTTTTTCGTTATTTTTTATTAATTACACTTTATTCAGATCTTTTTCTTTTTTTTTAATTGAAAATGGATTCTTCTCTCATATAATGCATCCCAACCACAGTTTTCCCTCACTGCACACCTATTAGGCCTCCCACCTCCACTTTCTCCCAGATCCACTGCTGCTCTTCAGAAAAGAGCAGGACTCCAAGAGACAACAGCCAAGTAGGACACAACAAGATACAGTAAAACAAGACAAAAGCCCTCCTATGGAGAGTAGACAGTGTAAACCAATAGGAGGCAAAGACTCTCAAGAGCAGGCAAAAAAGTCAGAGATATACTTGCTGTCACTGTAAGGAGTCCTACAAAAACACCAAGCTAACAACCATAGCATATATACAGAGGATTTGATAAAAACCCATACAGGTCTCATGCTTGTCATTTCAGTCTCTGAGCACATGTGATCCCTCCTTAATTGATTCCCTGGACCATGATGGAGAACACCAGGAGTGCATGTCAGTTTTAATCAGGTGATTATGTTAGAAACTTTGAATATAACAATTATCTCATTGATAGATGAAAGGGTGAATGTACTTTTTTCTTTTTAATTAATTTTTCTATTAATTACAATTTATTCATTTTTGTATCCCAGTTATAGCCAGCTCTCTCATCCTCTACCAATCCCAACCTTCTTCCCTCTTCTCTTCCCATGCCCCTCCCCTAGTCCACTGATAGAGGAGGTCCTCCAACCTTTCCATCTGACTCTAGCCTATCAGGTCTCATCAGGACTAGCTGCATTGTCTTCCTCTGTGGCCTGGTAAGGCTGCTCCCCTCTCAAGGAGAAGACATCAAAGAGCCAGCCACTGAGTTCATTTCAGAGATAGATCCTGTTCCCCTTACTAGAGTAACCACTTGGACACTAAGCTACCATGGGCTACATCTGTGCAGGGGTTCTAGGTTATCTCCATACATGATCCTTGGTGGAGTATCAGTCTCAGAAAAGACACCTGAGCCCAGAAATTTTTTGGTTCTGTTTCTTTTCTTATAGGGCTTCTGTTCCCTCCAGGTCTTTCTATCTCTCTCTTCTTTCATAAGATTCCCTGCACTCTGCCCAAAGTTTGGCTGTGACCCTCAGCATCTGCTTTAATACCCTGCTGAGTAAAGTCTTTCAGAGGCCTTCTTCCTGTTCCCTGTCTTCTCCCACTTCCGATGTTTATCTTGGTTGACTGATCATCTTATCCAGGGTCCTCCTTCTTAGCTGCTTTAGGTGTACAGATTTTAGTATGTTTATCCTATATTATATGTATAATATCCACTTATAAGTGAGTATATATCATGTGTGTCTTTCTGCTTCTGTGAAACCTCACTCAGGATGATCTTTTCTAGTTCCCACAATTTGCCTGCAAATTTCATGACTTCCTTGTTTTTAATTGCTGAGTGGTATTCAATTGTGTAAAAGTACCACAATTTCTGTATCCATTACTCAGCTGAGGGACATCTGGGTTGTTTCCAGGTTCTGACTATTACAAATAAAGCTGCTACATAGTTGAACAAATGTCCTTGTATACTTAGCATTTTTTGGATATATACCTAGAGAGGTATAGCAGGATCTTGAGATAGCACTATTCCTAATTGTCTAAAAAGCACCAGATTAATTTCCAAAGTGGTTGAAAAAGTTTACATTCCCACCAGCAATGGAGGAGTGTTCCTCTTTCTCCACATCCTCTCCAGCATGTATTGTCACCTGAGTTTCTGATCTCAGCCATTCTGATGTGTGTAAGGTGAAATATCAGGGTTATTTTGATTTGCATTTCCCTGATGACTAAAGATGTTGAGCATTTCTTTGTTTCTCTGCCATTGGATTTTCCTCTATTGAGAATTCTCTGTTCAGTTCTGTACCCCATTTTTTAATTTGTATTACTTGGTTTGTTGGTGTGTAACTTTTTGTGTTCTTTATATATTTTGATAATTGCTCTCTGTCAGATATAGGGTTGGTGAAGATCATTTTCCAATCTGTAGGCTAACCTTTTGTTCTGATGACAGTGCTCTTTGCTTTACAGAGGCTTTTCAGTTTCATTTATTGATTGTTGATCTTAGCAGACAATATGATAGTATGCATGAGTGACCCCAAAATTCTACCAGAGAACTCCTGCAGCAAAATGGCTGGAGACTAAATTAACTCAAAAAACTGTAGCTCTACTGTATATGAAAGACAAAAAGGCCAAGAAAGGAATTAGGGAAACTACACCCTTCACAATAGCCACTAATAACAAAAAGTACCTTGGTGTAACTCTAACCAAGTAAATGAAACATGTGTTTGAAAAAACTTTAAGTGTCTGAAGAAAGAAATTGAAGAAGATATCAGAAGATGGAAATATCTCAGATCCTCATAGATCGGTAGGATTAACACAGTGAAAATGGCCATCCTACCAAAAGCAATCTACAGATTCAATACAATTTCCATCAAAATACCAACACAGTTCTTTCAAGAACTTGAAAGAACAATTCCCAATTTCATATGGAAAAACAAACAAACAAAAACCAGAATTGCTAAAGCATTCCTGTACAACAATAGATGATCTGGAGGTATATCCATCTCTGATCTCAAGCTGTACTACAGAACAATAGTAATAAAAACCAGTTGGTGCTGGCAAAGAAGCAGAATAGTGGATCACACGAATTCAGACAGAAGACCAAGAAATAAACCTATACACCTATGGAGACTTGATTTTTGACAAAGAAGCCAAAACCATACAATGGAAAAAAGACAGCCTCTTCAACAAATGGTGCTGGTCTAACTGGATGTCTACCTGTAGAAAAATGCAAATAGATCCATATTTATCACCTGCACAAAACTAAAGACCAAGTGGATCAAAGACCTCAAACATAACACTAAATCTGTTAGAAGAAAAAGTGGGGAAGTGCCTTGAACTCATTGGCCCAGGAGGCAAGTTCATGAACAGAACACCCACAGCACAGGATGAATGCATTTATATACTGCAGTATTTAAAATTGTATTCATTAGCTGCTCTGAGTACTTTCTTAATGTGGTAATATCTGTCCATGTTTGTGTGTCTGTTCATACATTTGAATCTGCACAACTATGCATATGCACATGCATATGTGCATATGCCTTTGGAGGTCAGAGGTCACTCTCACCTATTGTGAGTCTGCTGATAGCCACCATTTTTTTTTTGAGACAGAAACTCTTATTGTTGGAACTTTACCAGTCAATTAGGCTGGTTGGAGATCAGAACCTAGGAATCCACCCGTGACACTTCTCCAGGGCTGGACTTTTAAGGATGTGACAATACCCATAGATCTGGAGGTGCTGAACTGAGGACATACTGGTAAGGCAAGTGAGCCTTTTTCCTGCCCAGAATATTTTAATTCATTGCTGAGGTGGTATAAGAAAGGGCACGCTTTCTTATGTGTGTGTGTGAAAGTGCTATAATTCTTGATGTGATATTTATTTATGTATTTGAACATAGGATAAAGTAAACCAGCTCCTTTGTTATCTGTGTGTCTGTATAATGTGATTATTGAGTGCATTTCCAAACCTCTGCCTACACAACAGAAGCCTGCGGCTGAATTGCAAATTACCTGATGTTTTACATATACAGTGTGATCTCATAATGCAATGTAAGAGAAGCTGCAATAAATTAATTTTTTAATTAATTTATTTTTTATTCACGTTACATCCTGGTTATAGTCTCATCACACTTCGCTCCCTCGTGTCACCCTCCTTCTCTCCCCCCTCCCTTCCCATTCCTTAGAAAAGGGGAGCCTCACTTCCTCTCCATCCCAGTTCATCAAGTTGCATCTTGACTGAGTGTGTCCTCTTTCCCTGTGGCCTGGTAAGGCAGTCTTGCCATGGGAAGTGATCAGAACATTGGCAGGAAAGTCTGTGTTGGATGCAGTTCCTACTTTCCTTACTTGAGAACCCACATGAAGCCTAAGCTGCATGGTCCTTGTTTGATGCTTCAGCCTCAGCAAACCCTTCTGGGTCCTGGTTGGTTGGGTCTATTGGTCTTTTTGTGGAGCTCCTGTCATCTTCAGATTTTTTTTCTTTTTCCTTCCACTTTTCCACAAGACTCTCTACACATTGCCTGATGTTTGCCTATCAATTTTTAAATGATTAGAAAGATATCTCTAGTGATACCATAAAAGAACCTTATGAACTGCACACTTTCTCAAAATTGGACTCAAAAATGGACATCAGAAAACTTCAGTCAAGTGGAAAAACTAATGTAGAATCATTAGTGTGCCATAGGTACACTTTTCCAAATTGCTCACTTTTACTGGTAATGAGAAATTTGAAAAACCCAAAGTCTCATTCTAAAGTTGACTATGACCTGCTCTTCCTGAATAGATTTCATGCCACATGTAAGAGAAACTGTGTGAAGTAATTTTAGGCTATTGTTCAAGCCGGGAACTATGATGCTCATGTTGACTGAGCTCAGGCTCAGTTCCAAGTACTGATATTACTACTCATCTTCTTGTCACATTCACCAGATGAAAAGGAACCTCATTATTCCCATGTCACACAGAAAGCTCTGAAACTCAGGAAGGGGAGTAATTTGCCAAAGTGCGGTTAGAGAAATGGGTCAAATTTGCTTCAAGAGGTTTCTCAGACCCCTCAGCCTCAAATCCCCTCCTCCCATTGTGTTTCTGATGATCTACAAATGTAGGCCTACTGTTTTGTTTTGTTTTTTGTTTTTTGTTTTTTTTCTTTTTAAAAATTTCAGTTTATATACTTTACATCCCAGGGATGTCCTCTCCCGCCTCTCCTCCCAGTTGCATCTTGACTGAGTGTGTCCTCTTTCCCTGTGGGGCTCCCAGTACCCCTTCTCCTTCTTCCCCTTTCTTCTTTCCCTTTCCAGGCAGAAAGGGGAGCCCTCCTCCCCCAAGATCAAGCCTCCCCAGCACATCAAGTCATATCAGGACAGAACATATCCTCATCCTCTGAAGCCAGGCAAGGCATCCCTGCCAGGAGAAAGTGATCCAAAAGCAGCATGGGGCAGAGCTTTTGTAATATAAGTACTTGGAACTGAGCCTGAGCTCAGTAAACATGAGCATCATAGTTCCCGGTTTGAACAATAACATAAAATAAAGTCCATGTTTGAAACTCATCCCCCTCCACTCACCAGGCTACCATATGATGACCTACCAAGATGTCCATGAGCCACATATGTGCAGGGAGTTTAGGTCCAAAGCATGCATGCTCCTTAGTTGATGTCTCAGTTTCTATAGGCCCCGATGGGACTGGGTTAGTTGTCTCTGTTGGTCTTCTTGTGAGGTTTCTTTCCCCTTCAGGTCCTTCCATCTTTCCCCCAACAGTTCCACAGGATACCCGGAGCTCTGCTTTGGTACAAGTTGCAGCATCTATCTTTATCCACTTCTGGCTATAGCCTCCCAGATGACACTCAAGTTAGGCTTCTGGCTGCAAGCATAGCAGAACATCATTATTAGTATCAGGGGTTGGCTTTCTACCTTGGGGTGGGTCTCAGGTTGGGCAAATTATTGGTTGGACTTTCCCTCAGTCTTTGTTCCCCCTTTATGCCTGCATTTCTTGTAGGCAGGGTAATTTTTGGATCACAGGTTTTGTCAGCGAGATGTTGTTCCCCTCCTTCTGCTAGTCCTGCCTGGCTAAGAGGTGGTCACTTCACTCTTCATGCCTTGCCCCATTAGGAGTCTCAGCTAGAATTACACCCATACCCTCCCAGAAGCCTACGTTGCAGCAGGCCACCAGCTTGTCAAAGAGATGGCACCCTCAGTTTTCCTTCTTGTTCCCAGACCTCTCACTTTCCACCCCTGTTTTCCGCATATATGATTCTCACCTTTGTTTCCTTCCCAATTCCATGTCCTGCCCAGTTCCCTCTCTTCATCTACTTCTGCTGTCTATTCTGTTTCCCCTTCTGCATGACATTCAGGCAACCTCCTTGGGCCCTCCTTGTTAGCCATGACATATTCTTTAAACAGATGTCTTTTCTAGTGTGTGGGCCTTAGGGAATAAATTTCTGCTATGACTCAAACTTGCCATTATTGAATTATACCCCGTCCCCCCCAAAAAACATAGCTAGTTGTTCTCTGGATAGAATTGCCAGCAAACCATATATATTTAAACATCCAACAAGTTCCTCAGAGATAGTGGTTTTAGTCTGCTGAGAAATATTGCCTCCATGTCCTCCTTTTTCCCAACAGATCCATCACATAAATCTCAGTAGTGCTAACGTATCCCAGCTCCTGCCAGGTCACAAGCTATGAAGTGAACTGAAATACATCTGATCAATTCATGTGCTTTTCCTTAAGGAGAAAGATGATATGAAACTACGTGAGCTGAAAACCTCGAAATAAATGACTCAATTTGAAGTCAACATCATTAGAGAACACAGAAAAGCTGGCGTGATGAATAGCATTGTCAATGTGACCATGTCTAGAATCACTTGTAGGACAAGTCTCCCATGACAGGCACAACATGTGAAAATCATTATTACAGTAGCCAGGACTGTGAGGGATTATCTTGACCAGGTTGATTGAGGCTAAACTGTAACCCGCGTGGTCATCTCGCCAGCAAGAACGCACACGGACACCAGGATTCTTCTGCAGCAAGCGTTTATTCAGCAGTAATGAGAGGAAGACTTAGAGCCCCAAAATGGCACTCCTTTTATACCCTAAATGGTGACGTGTTGGTTCCTGATTGGATGCAGCCCATCAGGCCATCTTACATCACTAAGTGAGCCAATCCCAGGCTCGAATTCAGCTTTAGCGCATGCGCATAGGCAGTTGTTTACGATCTCACAAACCGGATGCTGGCGCCATTTTGTAATGACGTTTGCTTCAGGCTCTTTACACTAAACAACCTAAACGTGGGCAATGCCAATTCCTGACCTGCAACCCTGAGCCAAATACAAAAGAGAAATCCAGCTGATCACAGTGTTTACCTCTTTCTGCTTTCTGCTTCTGGGTGCAACGTGACTATGTCTGAGAGGAATTTTGTGTTAGGTTATCAAAAGTGAAAGGTCCACTGCACATGTGAAAGCTAGGGTCCTAGATGGCTTTAAAATAAGAAAATGAGCTGAGCACAAACATTCATCTCTCTGCTTCCTTTACTGTTCATTCAATGATCAGTTGCTTCAAACTCTTGCAATGATGACTTCCCTGGCATAAACATGATATACTATACTCTCACTGTGAATCAAAATAACACCTTTCTTTTTTTTATTACTAATTATTTTTATTCTTATTAATTACAGTTTACTCACTTTGTATCCCCCCTGTACCTCCCTCCCTCCTCTCCTCCCAATCCCTCCCTCCCTATTCCCCACCTGTATCCCTCTCCCAGTCCACTGATAGGGGAGGTCTTCCTCCCCTACCCTCTGATACTGGTCTAGCAGGTCTCATCAGGAGTGGCTGCATTGTCTTCTTCTGTGGCCTGGTAAGGCTGCTCCCTCCTCGGGAGGTGGGGTGATCAAAGAGCAGGCCAATCAGTTCATGTCAGAGACAGTCCCTGTCCCCATTACTATGGAGGCCACTTGGATACTGAACTACCATAGGCTACCTCTGTGCAGGGGTTCCAGACTATCCATGAGTGGTCCTTGGCTGGTATCAGTTTCAGAAAAGACCCCTGTGCCCAGACTTTTAGGATCTGTCACTGTCCTGGTAGAGCTCCTGTCCTCTCCAGGTCTTACTATCTCCCACTTCTTCCCTAAGATTCCCTGTACTCTGTCCAAAGTTTGGCTAGGAGTCTCAACATCTTCCTCGATACCCTGTAGGTTAGAGCCTTTCAGAGTCCCTCTGTGGTAGGCTCCTGTCCTATTCCCTGTTTTTTCAACTTTTATGACTCACTGGAACTTACTCACTGAAGAAAGTGAACCTTGGAGACCTAAATCTGTTTTGCAAAAACCACCCAGGAATAAGTTGATAGTTCTGGAATTAGAATCCAACTCCTGAGGAAATTTTACTTTGACTCCCAAGCATATCACATTTTAATTTTTGTTAATGGTGTCTTAAAATCCATTTTGATTTGGAACTTCATATCTTCTGAAGTACCGTGTTCTAAAAGCTTAGTCTGTAGTCCTTAAGTGTTATTAAAAAGCAGTGGGGGTGGGCACAGTCACAGGAAAATGGGCCAGTGGGCATGTTCTCTTAGAGGGATGTTGGGATTTTGACCTCTTTTTTTACCCTCTCACTTTCCAACCACCGTGGTATGAACACTCTCTATCTGCTTTCCTTCCCTCCATGATATATTGAACTATTCCAAGCCTGAAGCAAAAGGGCCTAGAAATCATGGACTGAATCCTCAGAAACAATGAATCAAACTAAATCTCTGCTCTTAAGTGTTTATTCACAGCTACGGAGAGGTGACTATTCTACTGTTATGGTTTAAACATAAAATGTTTTCTCCAAAGAACAGCCTGAGACTGTGGCTTTGATTTAATTATCCCACACAAATTCATATTAAAGGTGCAGACACAGGTGGGAGTAAGTTAAGTAAAATATGCTTTTTTAAAAAAATATGCTTTATTAACAGAAATTGAGGGAAACTGAGAGAAGCAACAAAGAGTGTGAGGGCTTTTTAAGAAAGAAAGACAAACTCTGAATTTTCTTGTCCCTTGATTTTCTTGGACTTACGCAGGTCTCTCTCTCTTTTTCTCTTTCTGTCTCAGACACACAATTCCTAGTGGTTAAGAAAGAGTTCCTTTGACATTAGGTTTAATACAATGTTTCTGTCTATAAAGCCTTTGTCTGCCTACATCTGATGCGCTTAAATTTAACAGGTGGCAGACAAAGTGACATAGATTAGAGTAAACCAATGAAGACTCTCCTACTCACTAATGGGGTAAAGGAGGCACATGCCATCAACTGCAATTCAGAAATCTGTCTTGAGCTGTTAGGGTGCACGTCCAAGTCTAAAATGATGCTTGAGCATCTGTAGGAATGCCCCTCACTATAACAAAAGGTTAATGGCTGCATTTTTCCAGCTGTTTCTATGTGGCCAGATGTCTGAGTGGCACAAACTACTTAGCTGAATATTAGTGTGAAATAAACTTCAGGCAGCTGCTTGCTGGAAGAGCTGTTAATTTCTGTAAAACGTTATACTCTATGTCATTAAGGTTTGAATTATAATGAGTTTGCTAAGGGGGCTCTAACATGAGTTGCCTCAACAGTGAGTCTCATGAAATCAACAGGAGAAGATTCTCCTTTGGCACCACATGGTACTGCCTTGTCAGCCTTGCCTTCCTACTTTCAGTGACTACAAGGTGGCCTTAGTCCTTTATGTGTGGCTGATGCAGCCAACCAGCAATCCTGGGAATTAATGGCATATGTACTTCAGTGACTATTGTCAGAGTCAACCACCAGAGTTCTATAAATAAAAGCAGCCAGGCACACATTTATTCAAACTGAGTTTCAAATCATGTGCTCGGTGTTGTAATTACATAGCACCCTATTGAGGTTCTCCAAACTTTACCTGCAGGCCACACCTCATGTATTAAATCAGTCAAATCAAATATTACACATCATTACATAGCAAAGGACTGTTATCTCTGGTATGTGTGTGTGTGTATGTTTGTGTGTTTGTACACTTTGTGTTCATGTGAAGAACAGTTAGAAGGCAGAGAACAACCACCAGTTCTGTTTCTCAGGTACTATACTCTTTATTTGAAACAGTGTCTCTCACTTGCCTGAACTTCTGGCAAACAGACAAGTGCTCCAGGTGCGTACTTATCATTAGACAGTGTGCTTAGAAAATACAGTATGAAGCCAGTAAAATCAGTGACTCAGCATCAATAAAAGAAACTAATAAGGAGACTGCCGTAAACATTAGATGACAATTCTCAAATGGAGATATTTTATAGTATAATAAAGTAATTCTAGACATAAATCTAGAATAGATTTGTAAGGCATTGGCACATAAAATCAAAACTTTTATTATTATTTTTTGGGTTTTTGCTTTATTAATTACACTTTATTCACTTTGTATCCCCGTGGTTCCCTCCCTCCTCCCATCCCAATCCCTCCCTTCCTCCACCCTCTGCATGCATGCCCCTCCCCAATCCACTGATAGGGGAGAACTTCTTTTTCTTCCTTCTGATCCTAGTCAATTAGGTCTCATCAGGAGTGGCTGAGTTGTCTTCTTCTGTGCCCTGGTAATCCTGCTTCCCCCTCAGGGGGAGGTAATTAAAGAGTAGGCCAATCAGTTCATGTCAGAGACAGTCCCTGTTCCTATTACAATGGAACCCACTTGGATACTGAACTGCCATGGGCTACATCTGTGCAGGGGTCTTAGGTTATCTCCATGCGTAGTCCTTGGTTGGAATAACAGTCTCAGGAAAGACCCCTGTGCTCAGATATTTTGGTTCTGTTGCTCTCCTTGTGGAGTTCCTGTCCTCTCCAGATTTTTCTGTTTCCCACTTCTTTCCTAAGATTCCCTGAACTCTGCCCAAAGGTTTCCCATAAGTCTCAGCATCTGCTTTGATAGTCTGCAGGGCAGAGACTTTCAGAGGTCCTCTGTGTCAGGCTCCTGACTTGTTCCCTCTTTTCTCCTTCTTCTGATGTCCAGCCTCTGCCTTTCTGGATAGGAATTGAGCATTTTAGCAAGAGTCCTCCCTCTTGATTAGTTTCTTTAGTTGTACAGATTTTAGGAGGTTTATCCTATATTATATTTCTATATGAGTGAGTATATACCGTGTGCATCTTTCTGCTTTTGGGATAGCTCACTCAGGATGATCTTTTCCAGATCCCACCATTTACCTGCAAATTTCATGATTTCCTTGTTTTTTTTATTGTTGAGTAATATTCCATTGTGTAGATATAGCACAATTTGTGCATCCATTCCTCCAATGAGGGGCATCTGTGCTGTTTCCAGCTTCTGGCTATTACAAATAAGGCTGCTACAAACATGGTTGAGCAAAAGTCCTTATTGTGTACTTGAGAATCTTTTGGATATATGCCTAGGAGTGGTATAGCTGGATCTTGAGGAAGTGCTATTCCTAGTTGTCTGAGAAAGTGCCAGATTCCTTTCTAGAGTGGTTGTACCAGTTTACATTCCCACCAGCAGTGGAGGAGGATTCCCCTTTCTCCACAACCTCTCCAGCATGTGTTGTCTCTTGAGTTTTTGATCTTAGCCATTCTGAATTTAAGTTAAGAAATTTAAATAGGAGGATCCAAGATGGCGTTGACCAGCACGCACCATAGCTGAGGGGGACAGGATCTGAAACTCTGAAATTGGTGAGTGGAGGGCCAGCTGAAGCCCGAACAACCACATTGAGGCTTCCTGGGCGAGAGGGAACAACCAATGAGCTGAGAGCACTTAGATCCAGGACACCTGCAACCTTCTCTGAGGACTGAAAGTGGTGAATATTCAACCCCTCTGCACTTCCCCTTGACCCAATCATGGTGGAGGTGGCCCCTAGTACCTGCTACTCCAAACACAGACCTCCCTGCTAGGTAACTGAGACAGCAGAGGCAGGCCTCCCATTCCACAGCAGTAGCAGGTGGCTGTAATGGCCTCCAACAGGTCGCTTTTTGGGCCTCCCAGCTCTTTGGGCAGCTGTACAGGCTTCCTTGGACCTCCCAATGGGCAGCTGTATTAGCCTTCCAGGTCTGTGGGAGTGGTGGTGGGGTGGCAGCTACCTCTAACAGAAGTGACCCAAATAAGGGTCTCCCTGCCCAGCTGACAAACAGTGGACACCACTGAGCTGATGGATCTCCTACAATCTAATTCATCCCTGCAGGGCCATATTTGAGAGTAGAGAACTGGGGCAACCCCTGTGCTTTCAATTGGGCCTTCTAGTGAGAAATTGCGCCTTCAAGTGAGTGCTTGCAGAACACCAGATCCAGGGTCTCCTTATGCTAGAAGCCAGACATCAGATCCCTCCCACTCACACACCTACAGTGGGCAACATAGAGATTCTTGGGACAGTGTTCTCAACATTGAAGCCCTTGTTCTGTGGGTCAACTAGTGGAGTCCAGGCAATTCCTGGAGCCCAGACAGCTCTGAATACCAGAAAGACAGTATGACAGGGCTGTAGGCTATTGAGGTATTCAGGGCACCTGCACGCGCACATTGCGCCCTCAAACAGCATCAGCACCCACAACCCCTCCTGTGCTTAAGCCCCACATTCCAGGCATCTACAGTCTCTAGCACCCGGTCCTTCAAGGCACATTTCCACACACATGCCCACACTTGCTCGATCACACTTGTGCACCTGTGCCTGCGACCTTCCTCCCTTAGCTACAGCTGAAGCACCAGCATTCACTCTCAAACCAGTGGACCTCTCTCATCTTCCTGAAGAATACTCCAGACACCAGAGAAAGACGGACCCAGTCTGAAGTACAGACTCCAGGAACAAACAGTGATGGTTACGGATAAGCAGATGGCTAGAGGTTGGGGTAAGAACTATCCATCAAAAATCAGGACATCATGGCTTCACCAGCACCCCCAAAAGTCAATGGACATGCTAATTCATCAGAAACACATACACACACACAAAATGATCTCAATCCTAGGCTTATCCAGATATTAGAAATGCATACAGAGGAACTGAACAAGGCTCTCAAAGAAATACAGGCAACTACAGCCAAACAAATAGAGGCATAGAGAGAGGAAACAAACAAAAACTAGAGGAGATCATAGAAAGACAGGAATCCACATTCAAACAAATGGAGGAAATGGTGCAAGACATGAACACAGAATTAGAATCAATAAAAAAAAACACACAAACAGAGAAAACCCTGGAGCTGGAGAACTTAGAGAAAATATCAGGAAGCTCAAAGGTAAGCATCACCAAAAGAATATAAGAGATGGAAGAGAGAATCTCAGGTGCTGAAGACACACTTGCAGAAATTGATACATCTCTCAAAGAAAAAGTAAAATCAGAAAAGTTCCAAACACAAAGCATCCAAGAAATCAATGACACCATGAAAAGATGAAATCTAAGAATAACATGAATAGATGACAAAAAAAAATATTCCAGGTTCCAAGGTCCAGAAAATATTTTCAAGAAAAACAGAGAAGAAAAATTTCCCAACTTAAAGAAAGAGATGTCCATTAACATAAAGAGGCCCACAGAACACAAAATAGACTAGACCAGAAAAGAAACTCCTCATGTCACATCATTGCCAAAACACTAAATCTACAGATCAAAGAAAAAAATATTAAAAGCATCAAGGGAAAAAGGCCAAGTAACATTTAAAGTTAGATTTATCAGAATCACAGCAGAATTCTCAACAGAAACCATGAAAGCCAGAAGGGCCTGAGCAGATGTTATGCTAATAGATCTATGTATAAAGCTAAAGTCTAAATGGATCAAAGACCTCAACATAGAACCAGACACACTAAATCTATTGGAAGAATGAGTGGAAAGGAGCCTTGAACTCATTGGCACAGGGACAACTTCCTGAACAGAATGCCAACAACACAAGCTCTGAGATCAGCAATCAATATATGGGACCTCATGAAACTGGGGAGGTTCTCTAAGGCAAAGGACATTGTCATTGGAGCAAAACGACAACCTACAGATTGGGAAAGGATCTTCACCAATCCTGTATCTGACAGAGGGCTAATATCCAGAATATATAAAGAACTCAAAAGTTAAAAAGCAACATCAAGTAATCCAATTGAAAAAGGGGGTGCAGAGGTAATCAGAAGATTTTCTATAGAGGAATGTTGAATGGCAGAGAAACATTTAAAGAGATGCTCAGTGCCTTTAATCATTAGAGAAATGCAAGTCAAAAATGACCCTGAGATTTCACCTTACACCCATCAGCATGTCTAAGATGGAAAATACAAGTGATAATATATGCTGGGGAGGGTGTAGAAAAGGGAACCCTCCTCCACTGCTGGTGGGAATGTAAACTTGTACAGCCACTTTGGAAATCAATGTGGTACTTTCTCAGACAATTAAGAATAGTGCTTCCTCAAGATCCAGCTATACCACTCTTGGGAATATATCCAAAATATGCTCCAAGTACACAACTAGGACATTTGCTCAACTGTTTTCATAGCACCTTTATTCGTAGTAGCCAGAGCCTGGAGATGGCCCAGATGGCCCTCAGCTGAGGGATGGATGCAGACATTGTGGTGCATTTGCACAATGGAATACTACTCAGCAATTAAAATCAGGGAGGACATGAAATTTTCAGGCAAATGGGATCTAGAGAGGATCGACCTGAGAGAGATTTCCCAGAGGGAGAAGGACACACATGGTATATACTCAATTATAAGTGGATATTGGATATATAATGTAGGATAAACATACTAAAATCTGTACCCCTGGAGAGGCTAGGAAGAAAGGAGGACCCTGGGTAAGATGATCCATCCTCTCTTGGAGGGGCAAACAAGACAGACCTTGGAGGAGGGAGAAAACAGGAAATAGGACAGGAGGCTACCAAGGAGGGTCTCTGAAAGACTCTACCCGGCAGTGTATCAAAGCAAATGCTGAGGCTCATAGCCAAACTTTGGGCAGAGTACAGGGACTCTCATGAAAGAAGGGGGAGATAGACTTAGAGGGGACAGAAGCTGCACAAGGAGAGCAACAAAACTAAAAAATCTGGGTACAGGGGTCTTTTCTGAGGCTGATACTTCAAGCAAGGACCATGCAGGGAGATAACTTAGAACCCCTGCACAGATGTAGCCCATGGTAGCTCAGTCTCCAAGTGGGCTCTCTAGTAATGGAAACAGGGACTGTCTGACATGAAGTCAGTAACTGGCTCTTTGATCACCTCTCCCTGAGCAGGAAGCAGCTTTGCCTGGCCATGGAAGAAGATGTGGCCAGTTCTGATGAGATTTGATAGGCTGAGGTCAAATAGAAAGGGAGGGGGACCTTCCCTATTGGTGGCCTTGGAGAGGTTATGGGAGGAAATGGTAGAGGGATGGTGGGAGTGGGGGGAATGAGGGAGGGGGCTGCAGCTGGAATGCAGAGTGAATGAACTGGAATTAATATTAAAAATTAAAATAAAAAGAAGAAATTTAAATTTCCTGACAGAAGCAGTGAATAATTAAATGCCATTTTATATTAAGCAATGAAAGAGTCAATGTAAGAAAGCTGTGACTTTCTCTAAATTAACCTGCTAATTTACTTTGATCTCAGTTAAAATCTAAGCATCAGTTTTTAGTGAAAACTTTAAACGGAATCCAAAATACATATTGACATTCAAAATAATAGCCAAAGCAATCAGAAGAAGAGCACAAAGTTTGTAATAGTTGAGACTTACTATTGTGCTACATAAGACAGGGCGATAGTAAATAGAACCACAAGCACAGACTAATAAAGAGGCAAAGAAGAGACTCAATAAAGTAGATTATATGAACTGAATGTCAATAGAGAAAAATGAGTCTTAAGTTTTCTTTCTTATCATTCATAGAAATCAATTTGAGGTAGACTACAGATCTTATATAAAGAAAAAATAAAGTTAAGAGTTATATAAACAAAACATTTTCCTATACTTAGGTAAAAAGGTGTGTTAATCGCTATGATGGTTTGTTTTAAATGCTGATTTGATAGAATGTATGCTTCCTTGGGAAGGGGGTCTCAGTTAGGAAAAATATACATTGTATTAGTCTGTGGACATGACTTTGAGGGCTTTTAACTGCTGTAAAAAACCACCCTGATGTGAGCAGTGCCATTTCATAGTCTAGGCCCTGGAGTGAATGGAAAGAAGAAAACAAGTTGAGTTATAGCAGGCAGGAACTAATTCATTTCACTCTGCTCTTGACTGTGGCTGTCCTGTGACTAGCAGCTTCAGTTCTGTTTCAAGGCACAGAGGGCCCACTTCCTCAGACTAGGCACCATTTCTTCAAGTTTCTATTCTTCACCCTAAATACCATTAAACCAAAAATCCATTGGTGAAGGCAGATTTCTCAAGTTCTATTCACTTTCCAGGGTTTCCAGCTCTGAGCATTGCTACCTGGGGTGCTGAGCCTGCTCCACATCAGCCCCTGGCAGACATTTCATACCTAAGCTGGAAGAGCCAAGTCTTCAATTCTTCATAAAAACTGTAACATAAAGTGAAGAAGACCCAAAAGTAGTGATATCTGATGGTCACCTGTGTGTGAGCAAGCACGGACAGGAAGAAGGGACAATCAGTCTAGGTCATCATAATTTGAGTCATCCTGTGAAGCCCCATTGGTGGCTAGCAACAGGAACTAATGTTGAATCCTCTGCTTATGGGTTTCAGGAATCCTCACTGCACCTAGTTCCCCTCAGCAGCAAGAATCCCATTTAGCCTCATAAGCCTCATAAGCATCACTGTCTCCATGTCATGGCTCTGGTGTAATGATAATTTACTTTTTTAATTGGAATTTATTCTTCTGAAGTATAGTTACTCTGGATACACAGTTAAGAAGAATCTTCTCTTGATAGCCTACTATGAAGTGAAAATTTCCATAGAGACCTAAGGAAATAGTAAGATATTGACAAAGGATAGTGACAGTTTTACGACACCTTCTGGCTTGAGTAAATTTATTTACAATGTAAATATTCTCTAATCTTAGTGCCACAACAAAAGAATGTTCTGTGATGTTTGGCTAGCAAACACAGGCACCATGACTTTTAAAACCTGAAAAAAAACAAAAACAAAAAAAAACCTTGATCACTTTGTTTGTTTGTGTCATGTAACATATGCCAGCCTAGAATACTCTATATTTCTGAGCACTATAGATTGCTCACCTGATGACTAGATTAATCCTTTGGCAGATTCAGTCCATGCTGGCAACACTGAAAAAAAAGGGGGGGGGGAATATAGGGTTAGACCTCAAATGGAGAAACACTGGTTACTGGAGGGGGGATCATGTCCTTAATTTCTAAATTTTCCACAGGACACTTTTGAAGCCCCCCTTTTTTTTGCTTCCTGAACACCATGATATGAACTGCCCCTTCCTCCATCCCTTCTTGCCAAGGTGGACTGGGCCCTGTGAGGCACAGTAAATTCTTTTTCCTTGAGGTTCTTCTCGTGAATGTTTGATCATTGAGTGTTTGTGTTGGCTAAGAGAGTGTTGGCTCTTTGAAATGGGATGCTGTTTTCTGGGAATGAGATTTGTGATGGCTTAAACTTATTGTCAACTTGACAGGGTCTAGAACCACTTACAAAGGACCTTCCCAGCACGCCTGTGCGGGATCTTCCTTATTGATTAAAGTATGATAGGAAAGCCCACCCTAACTGTCGATGCTACCATTTTCTGGGTTGAGTTTCTCAACAAAACAAAACAAAACAAAACAAAACAAAACAAACGAAAGGGAACGGAAGAAAAAGAACAGAATAAAAAGAAGAGAACTGGATAAAAAGAAGAGCCTCTTTAGTTGAGAAAGAGGGACATAGAGGCATTCTGTGACAACCCCTAGCACTACCATCCCCCAAAGCAAATGTCTAGACAGGGAGCCATCAAAGAGTATTCTTAAAAATTATGATAAGGATTACGAAGTATAGCTTTCTACAATTGATGTCTTTGGTGGGGGTGCAGGTGGGGAAGGACTAATTTTTTTCTTTTTTTAAGGGAACTGGCAATTTAGCCATGCTCCAGTGAGTATATGGGCAACACAAATTGGTCTCCTCCTCCTCCTCTTTCTCCTCCTTTTCCTCTTATTCCTCCTCCTCCTCCTCCTCCTCCTCCTCCTCCTCCTCCTCCTCTTCTTCCTCTTCTTCTTCTTCTTGGGGCAGGTCACAAGAATGGAATGCAGACCTAAGAGAACTAGAAAGTGAGTATAATGGGATGAATGATGTGAAAATCCCAATAAAATATATTGGAACAAAAAGAAGAAAAGGGAATAAATTCCAGCTCTCTTCAATTTCCACTTGCTGTTCATGGATGTAATATTGCTGTGGTAGAACATATCCTCTCAAACGGTCAGCCAGAGTAAGCCATTTCTTCCTTAAATTGCTTTTGTCATGATATTTGTGACAAATATTTGTCACGATATTGTTACAGCAACATTGTAGACATACACCGTGTGAGGTAACTGTCAAAATTCTTAGTAGTCAGGATGTTTCATGTGACATTCCTTGTTCTATTTTTATAGATCTATTTCCACTTGAATAGAACACTAAAAAGATTGCTTTTATCTATGTTGACTCTTGTATTCATCTGTGAATTCTACCTAAGGATGGGTAACCTCCTTCTAATTGGTGGCAAGATTTGGCTAAATGTGTTGAATATTGCCTTAAAGAATGGACTATGTGGGGTGGAACAGAGGGACTGTGCATATGCCACCTTTTGTTTTGTAGTCCCATGGATCTATGGAGATTAACATCCACTAATATGACTTACAAAGAGGAGACTTGACCACAGTAAAATCGCTAGACTTATTCATAATAATCCATTTGTACTCAAATAAGCCTTTCATCAAGAAATTATATGTAAGATTTTGGGGAATAGAGATAAAAGGTGGCTTGAAAGAAAGGCCCTTTGGTGGAGAACTTTACTAAGGAGAGAACTGATGTCACAGACTTGATGGTAAAGAGAAAACCTCTAGCGCCCCATCAGGCAAAGTGAGATTCTCTCCCTTGAAGGTTTCTAGTTGGGTCACAGTACACCACACAGTTAATAATTAGCCAGTCCGATACCACATGCTTCTGCACGATTATCTCTGATACCTGAGCAGCATGGGAAAGAGAGAAAAACTGAAAGCTCACAGCAGGTGTTGTCTATTAGCCTCTCGCAGTAGTTTGAAGGACTGAGAAGAGGTGGCCAGATCAGAGATGGCACAGTGCCTACGATGTAACAGTCAACTGCACAATTAAATAAAACAACAACAAAAAAAATGAACACTATAAACTATTGTATGAGGGTGTGTGCACACATGTATAGGGGTATGTGTGCATGGAGAATACTGAGGTTCATACCAGGAATATGCTTATTCACTTTTACCTTATTAATTGAAGTGGGGCAATTAACCCAACACAGGTCTTGCTTATATTTAAAGTCTCTTGGGATTCTCTGCTTCTGCCTACTGAAGGTGGAATTACAGTCTGCCATGTCTACCTGGCATTTGTGTCAGTTCTGGGGACCTGAACTCCTGTCCTTACTCTTTGTCCTTCAAGTACTTTAACCACTGAGTTGTCTCCTTGGCCCATAGATAATGACTTTTAACTCTGCCTGTGCAAATTTGGAGATGTGAGTTCTTAGGTGACATTTTCCATTTGATACATTATTTGACTTGGCTTTTTTATGCCTATTCCCATAACAGCCAGTATACGGTAATTAAAAATTAAATGTGTTGCATTCAAGAGCTGTTGCAATTACATTGCATTGAAAACTGCCTACCTGAGAAGAAATCTAATAACTCTTATGCTGGAGAGCTGCGAGAGATTTCCATTTGCTGCGTGCACATGACTTGCCTCGTTCTAAGTCATCAGTGTTGATAGTCCACTTACGGGGTTTATACATGCAGTTTCTGCACGAATTGTCTTTGGAAATGAGATGTGTAATTTTCCTTACATTTATTCAATAGGCTTTTCTCATTTCCACTGAGTGGAAATGAACATTTGGGAATAAAAATATTTCCTGTGTATTTGAATTTGTTGGACAAATTTAAAACGATCTTCCAGTTTTAGTATTTGTAAAAACTAAGATGATTTTTTCCATTGACTTAGTAAATGGTATTCTTAGAAGAGATTTCTGCTTATTTCATATTATATGATATAAATTCCAAAGGAAAGCCATTGCGATTAGGGAAAACAGTACATATCCTGTCTCTTGAATAGTGGTCAGGTAATGCAAACAGATTATTTAAATACTCAGAACCTAAACTTCCCCATATACAAGGATAGGGTGAAAATAGTCTTGCTCCAACAGCATACTATTGGAACACTGGAGATGTGTGAAGCAAGGAAAGGTAGAAAAAGGAAAATGAAACGTTTCAGCTTTCCTGTTGTTATTATTAAACACTGACAAAAAAGCAAGGTATGGACATGAAAGTTTTCTTTCAGCTTACACTTCCAGATCATAGTCAACCATTGAAGAGAGTCAGGGTAGGAGCTCAAGCAGGAATTAAAGAAGAATCCATGGAGCACGGTGTTTACTAGCTAGCTGACGTTCAGCTTGCTTTATTTTACAGCCATGGCCCACATGTTCAGGGAGAGGTGTGGCCCACGGCCTGGGCTCTCCCACAGCAGTCAATATCGCACAGGTGTGGCTGTGGGCTAATTCTTCAAGGACGTTTACCTCTTCCAGATGGCTTTAGGATGTGTCAACTTGAAAATCTATGTCAACCAGGGCACACAAAAAAATAAATACGAAACCGTGGGGGCAACCCTCAGGAGACAAAATAATCCCGAATATTTCTAAAAGTAAAGTGTTATTTTTGTCGTGAAGAAAAACAAAATCATGATTATCAGAAAATGTGTTGGGGTATAGTTTCTTTTTCCTTTTCTGAATGTGTGTAATTAAGTAAGACACAGAAGGGATTTTGAAATGTATTGGCATCTTCTGGGCTGTTATATGATAATATATTTGAAAACCATTGTGAAAAGCTCAATTGCTGTGGAAACCTGAAATACCAAAAATTGGCAGTAAAAAGTCCATGATGCTGCATTGTCTTCTTCTGTGGCCTGGTAATGCTGCTTCCCCCTCAGGGGAAGGTGGTCAAAGAGCAGGCCAATCTTTTCATGTCAGAGACAGTCCCTGTTCCTATTACAATGGAACCCACTTGGATACTGAACTGCCATGGGCTACATCTGTGCAGCCACTCCCGATGAGACCTAATTGATTATGATCAGAAGGAAAAGAAGACCTCCCCCATCAGTGGACTTGGGGAGGGGCATGCATGCAGAGGGTGGAGGACGGAAGGGATTGGGGCAAGAGGAGGGAGGGAACCACAGGGGAACCACAAAGTGAATTAAGTGTAATTAATAAAGAATTTTTTAAAAGTCCATGATGCATATAATAAATATTAAAGTAATTAAAGTGACTATTATAGTCAGCAAATTCTAGACATTTTCAAGTAATAACTATGTATTCATTTAGAACAATTTTTCCAGGAACGTGGAAAGATAAATGAAGCTTTTCTAGCTTACTTTACAAAGTAGCAGTAACTTTTATTCCAATGGATATATGTCTACTTAGAAACTGTTGTTGAGGATGTATGGCCTGTATGAACACTAATTCAAATCTGAAAAAAAATCTCATAAATACAGTCATAGGTTCATACAATCATAGCTTCATACATGATAAAACTGACTTGCCAATGTAGAAGGAAAAGTATTAATGATAAAATCCATCTAGTGGAGAAAATTAAAGCTTCCCTCTCATTACGTATCTACATATGAAATACAGAATGCTTAAGTATCTTATTAGCTGGGAGGCTAAAAGAACATGTAAGAGGGGGTCCTTGAGGCATGTGTTACAACAAGGGAATATGAAGATTTTCTGGTTACCCAAAGAAAAAACTTTAAGGAAAATGAATTAGTAGATCTTTTCCCTTTATTTTTGCATGTGTATATGTGCACTTGTGTTTCGGGTGAAGTGTTCCAGTTTGTTTGCCTGTTGTTTGGATAGACACCATGATTAAAAGCAATTTGAGGAAGGAGATTTATTTCACCTTTATACTCTACAGTTAATCACTGAGGGAAGCCAGGGCAGAAGCTCATGGCAGATACTTGAAGGCAGAAACTGAAGTAGGGACCACAGAAGATTGCTGCCTACAGTCATGCTTCTCCTAACTTTCAAAGCTGCTTCTCTTATACATTTCAGGACTATCAACCAGGGGAGACACCATCCATGGTGGGCTAAGTCTTTCTACATAAGTCAGAAACAAAAAATGTTCTACAGACATGCCCACAGGCCAATTTGATAGGGACAAATTTTCAGTTGAAATTTCTTCTTTCATGTATGTAAAGTTGGCATGTTCTTTTGTGTGTGTGTGTGTGTGTGTGTGTGTGTGTGTGTGTGTGTGTGTAGATGTCAGAAGTGGACATCAGTTTTCCACAATCACTTTGCAGCTTATATGTTTGTCAAGACTAGCTGGCCAGAGATCTCCATGGATCCTTCTGCCTCTGATTCCCCAGTGCTAGGATTACAAGCATGAACCATCATTTTATATGGGTGCTGGGCCTTCCTGTTTGTGAGGCAAGAATTTTGCATAAAGAACCATCTCGCTGCCTCACCTTACTCTTACATGGGTTCTGGGATGCAAACTCTAGTCCCATGTTTACATGCAAGTACTCTCTCCACTGAACCATCTCCCAGCCCTTACCTACACTTCTTTTCTATATGTAAAAAGCAGTTGATAAGTACCTTATATTTTTCTTACTATTTTTTATTCCAGAAAAATGCAATGTATTTTTTAAAATTATTTACTTAAAGTTTAATTTTCAGCAATTGTTTGTTTGAACCAGATTAATGCCTCATAATACCATTATTTATCACCCTCTCTTGTCTAGATGGTAGATTCATGACAACTTCCACTTTATGTAACAGGTCTTCCAAAGTGTCCATGTGAAATTGGTGCTTGCACATAGTCATACCCTCTGTATATTTAAAAGCAAAGGGAGGTAGAAAATTACCTTTATCTTCCCCTCCATTTTTCTTTCTTCCTTCCTTTCTTCCATCTTTCCTTCCTTCCTCCCTCAATTTTTTTTTTCCTTTGTGTATGTGTTGTGTGTCTTCACAGACTTGTGGAAGTGGGAGACTGGTATCAGGTGCCTTCCTCAATTAAGAGACAATACCTATTCCTTGCATCTGGAGCTTATTTCTTTGGCTAGACTTGTCAAAGATCTCCCAGCATCTGCCTGTCTTTATTTTCACCCCAGGATCAGAGAAACAGAACTGTGTTGCTGCAATCAACTTTTACAGGAGTTCTAAGAATCCAAGCTCATGTTTGCACACCAAATACTGCTCCCAGCCTTCCTTTGTTTGTATGGAACCTGATGGAATCTTCTCATATGTCTCTGTTCTCTACCACTCATTTCCAGTTTCCTTTGCCTTAGGGTATACTTGCCTCCAGCTACTCAGCCATAAAAAATTGTACTTTAGTGTAGCTGAGTTCATTTGTATATGTGTGCACAACCACACGAGAACCAGAGGTCAACATTGGTTGTTTTCCATTGTCTTTTTCTAGACAGGATCGCTCATTGGCCTGGAGCATTCCAAGTAAGTTAAACTGGATATACCATGAATTTTGGGGATCTACATGTCTTTATCACCCCAGTGCTGGAATTAGAAACACACCACCATTCCAAGCTTTTAAAATGTGCCTTTGTTGAAATCAAATTCAGGTCTTCATGCTCGAAGGCAAGAAATTAACCAATTTCTTGATGTATTTCTCCAGCCTTAAAATAGTTTTCCAAGAGTTGAAGGTACTTGTTTTATCTATGAGCCTTTCTCTTGATGACAGCTCTGCTTCTTTAAGCTATGGAAAGAAAGCATGATCTTTTATCTCTCTGGAACTTCACACTGAAAGAAAACTATCTAAAACTCTTATACTTGGCTCATCCTCCTGGTTGACTATTCTATATCTTCCCATAACATTTTCTGATTCCTTGCACTGCAGTTGTATTCTGAGTTTAACCAACTCATTAGCAAGCACACAAAGATTGTGTCACCTACTTGATAGATTTTACTCATTTCACAGTTGGCTATTTGGCTCTATTTTATTTCATAAAATATGGACTCTTGCTTATCAGGAAACTCGTCCTGGTTTCTTGTTGTGAAATTTTATCCAAGGTCAGGTGCTCCAGTTACAAGCTGTGCCTCTAGCTAAGCAGGGAAGATTCTAGGTGATTATTACTGAGTCATTTGAGGGTTTTTTTTTCTCACTGTAGTTATTGCAATAAATGGGAATTGGTAATAAAGTTTAGAAGTTACTTGTATACTTCAGTTTTTATAGAGACTGTTCCAAATTTAGAATTTTTTTAAACTTTATGGTACGTGGTGTGAAAATGATACTCACTAAATCTACACTTGTAATTTTGAATTTGAATCTTTTCCCAGGCTGATGATATTTGGTCCTCTTCTGTCTTGTGATGCTTGATGATAATAGTAGTGATGGCTCCCTGTCAGCCTTGTGATCCTCCTAGAAACAGTTGTCTTTCCAATGTGCAGTGTTGCTGAGCCAGAATGCTTTTAACATTAAACAAACTCAAGACCTTTTGGCCTAAGTTATTTTCAGCTTGTTGGACTGTGAGGACATAAGTACATCATGTAAATTGAAGATGGGCTGGCAAGACATGGGTACGTCATGCAAGTTGAAGAATACTTGCATGAATCTTCCATGCTGGCATATCTGAGCCACCTCTGTGTCAGGACTTATGTCAGAATCTATGTCATTCTTCTGTTTATTTTGTTTTAACCCAGGTATATTGATGTGTGCTGCAACCCAGCTCTGGGAGGCAGAGACAGAAAGATCTCTAGGGCTGGCCAACCAGCCTGGTCAAATCAGCAAGCTCAAGGCCAGTGAGAGACCCTGTCTCAAAAAATATGGTGATGGCTTCCAAGGAATAACATCCAGTAACATCCAAGTTCTGTGGCCTATGTACACACAAATGTACACCTCTACAAACATGTGCTCACACTTATACAAATACAGACACACAAAATCAGCCATTCTGAAAGATAATTAGCAAGGTGAATGTAGATGAATAAATAGTTGTAAAAATCACCTGGGTAAAAAAGGAACATTATTGTTTAAGTTTCATTATTTTTTAAGTGTCTGTGTTTGAGTTTGCCTAATTACTTTCAGTGTTAGCATATTTTAGGATTACTGAAACCTCTTTAACAAAATAAAAGCCTACTGGAAGAAATCCAAAGCAAGCACCACAAATGTCCATTTTACCACATGAAGTTGATGCTGAACAGTCCTACTTTGCACACTGTGAGATAGGTCTATTACTGAAAGATGATGTAGTAGTCAACCTGACAGGACTCAGAATTGATCCAGAAAATCCTCTGAAAGACTCTAACTAGCAGTGTCTTCAAAGCAAAGACCCATGAGCAAACCTTTGGCAGAGTACAGGGAATCATAAGAAAGAAGGGGAGTTAGTCTGATGAGGAAAAGATAGGAGCTCCACAAGGACCAAATATATCTGGGCACAGGGTCTTCTCAGAGACTGTCATTCAACCAAGGACCATGTATGGATATAACCTAGAACCTCTGCTCAGATGTAGCCTGTGGTAACTCAGTAACCAATTGGTTTCCCATAGTGAGGGGAACAAGGACTATTTCTAACAGGAACTCAATGACTGGCTCTTTGGCCTCCCCACCCCCCAAGGGAGGAGCAGTCCTGTTAGGCCACAGAGGAGAGCTTTGCAGCCAGTCCTGAAGATACCTGATAAAACAGGATCGGATGAGGATGAATGGGGAGGAGGTTCCCCCTATCAGTGAACTTGGCAAGGGGCACGGTGGAGATGAGGGAGGGAGGGAGGGAGGGACTGGGAGGGAATGATGGATCGGGACACGGCTGGGATACAGAGTTAATAAAATGTAACTGATAAGAAAAAAATAAAATTAAAAAAAAAAGTAAGCAAACATAGTACTTAAGTGCTTGGTGACAGCAGAGGTCAGAAGATAGTCGTAGATCACCTGGCATGGGAATTATGGATGGTACAGGGCTACATATAGGTTCTAAGAACCCAGTGTCAGTTTTCCATAAGAACGTGTCCTGAACTAAACCACTCATCAATAGCTCCAGCACCCACAAAATGGATTTTTATATAAGATTAAATTATGTCATTTGCAGGGCTTGTGAACAAAAGATCATAATGCAAAAGAAATGGAGTAGTCTCAGAAATAAAAAATTGCCTGTTTTTACCTTAAAAAAAAAAAAGAAAAGAAAACATGGAAGCCTACTGTGTGTTTTTTAACTTCCTTGATTACTCATGGACTAAGTAAGAGAGTATTATGGCTGAAAACCCCTCCCTCTATCCACCAAAACAATTTAGATAGTTACAGAAGATGTAGTCTCACACAAACATGTTACAGAGGTAACAGCTATTAAGCCAATGGTAGTTCCATGGTTAGTTCTCAGCCTTCATTCTTTTCTCTCTTTTCAATGTTCTCTCATCTCTGGAAATTGTTACTTTTTCAGCTCTCTAAAGATATGGTCTTTAATATGTTTAGGCAGCTGAGCACATCCAGAACCTTCCACTTTTTGATGTTTTTAAAGGCTCATATTAAGGTAAGCAAGTAAAAGATACATCATGATTTTTATGTTCTAGTAAGAAAAGAAATCTAATCAGAAGAACAAAAGTGTAAAGTGACTTTCCAGACTTTCAAACTATATAGTTATTTAGATTTGTAGATACTTAGACTTTATACAGCTTAGATATTTGGGACACAAATCACTATGCTTTTTTTCTCTCAGGCTAGGCATGATGGGAAATCTTAATGATTTCTCTCAACAATAAAAAGCAGAAGTTGTCCAATAGTAGTAACTATTGATTATGAAAAATATCTACAGCAAACATAACTTCATGAAGTTAGTGAATCAATCCTTGGACTGAGATTATAGACTTGATAAATCAATTAGTTTGGTCTAAGTCTCTTTCTACATTTGGGTGATAAATTTGAGAGAGTGTCTAGTTGCTAAGCCTAGTGTTAATCCCACCATATGAGAGTAAAGACCATTCCCTAAATTCTTTGGTCAAATCAAGCAAGCTTTATTTTCTGTCAGATAGAAACCCTCCCTAAAGCAGGGTTTCAAAAACAGCAACAAACAGAAGAGAGAGTAAAGTTACCTAGTAAAGGAAACTGAAAGACCAAGATTCAGGGGTTGGGGGATTTCTAGAGAAATTTTGACTACATAGGAAGTTGTGTGAACTTTTCAAAATTATTTGAAAGAACATCTTATTTTTGTTCTAGCATAAGAATATATACCTTCTTTGCTTTTCTGAATGGGGATTGAACATCTTACCCAGAGTCCTCCTTCCTGATTAGCTTTCTTAGGTGTACAGATTTTAGTATGTTTATCCTATATTATATGTCTACTATCCATTTATGAGTAAGTATATACCCTGTGAGTCTTTCTGCTTCTGGGATACCTCACTCAGGATGATCTTTTCCAGTTCCCAACAGGGAACAGGACAGGAGCCTACCACAGAGGGCCTGCAGGGTATTGAGGCAGATGCTGAGACTCATAGCCAAACTTTGGGCAGAGTGCTGGGAATCTTATGAAAGAAGTGAGAGATAGTAAGACCTGGAGAAGACAGGAGCTCCACAAGGAGAGCAACAGATCCAAAAAGTTTGGGCACAGGGGTCTTTTCTGAGACCTATACTCCAACCAAGGACCACTCATGGAGATGGCCTGGAACCCCTGCAGAGAGATAGCCCATGGCAGTTCAGTGTACAATGCATTCCATAGCAATGGGAACAGGGACTGTCTCTGACAGGAAATGATTGGCTTGCTCTTTGATCACCTCCCCCTGAAGGGGAAGCAGCCTTACCAGGCTACAGAGGAAGACAATGTACCCACTCCTGATGAGACCTGCAGGCTAGGATCAGAGGGAAGGGGAGGAGGACCTCCTTTATCAGTGGACTGGAGGAGGGCTACATTTGGGGAAGGGGGAAGGAGAGTAGATTTAGGAGGGGAGGAGGAAAGGAGCTACAGGGGGGGATATAAAGTAAATTAACTCTAATTAATAAATATAAACATTAAAAAAAGAATAGCCACACAAACCACTCAGATTGCCGTCCCAGTTAGATATGTATGCTTTATAGGAGCACTTTTTCCGAGTTGATGGATCAGAGCCACAGTAAGGACTTGGGAGCCTAACTGTGACATCCACAAGTTATCACAGCAGGGTTTCAATAGAAAGAACCAAGTCCAAAAGACATGAGGAGGGCAGTAACACATTTTGGATAACCATACAAAGCAATAGTATATTTTTGCCTAACTAGACAAAGTATTATTAGCTAGCCTTTAAGCTTATTAGTACTAAGTGAGGTAAATGAGGCAGGGCTTAGGGTCTTCTAGAATACATTCAAAGTATAGCCAGGTGTGTAGATAAGAAGGGTGCAACCAGAGTGTAGCCAGGTAAATAGATAACAAAGTAGGACTTATGACACTATTGAATCATAAAGTCAGCTATGAACAACCACTTCCAGATAGCAGAGTTGGAAAGTTTAAAAATTTGAACTTAATTTCACTTTAGAAACAAAATGGAAGCTGAATACAAAGATGGCTGCAGCGTTGTCTCAAATAGCAGTCTACAACAGTTTTTTTCCTTGGTACATTTAAGGTTTAAGTCTGATTTCATAGGATGAGAAGAATGTCATATTTCAGAAACAGGTTAAAGCACAGTCAAATTGAATTTAGCAGCAAACAGAAATGAACATGTTCTAACATGATAAGAAAATGGCTTCCATCTTTAAAAGGGAGTCAGGCTGGTCTGTCACTAGACTGATCTCAAACTTGGTCCTGACTTTCTTCTAAGTACTTCATTATATAGCTTTCTAGTTTTTACCATAGTCAGTTTCTCTACACAAATTTTGTATCACGTGCTTTTATAATGTTGGAAAAGTTCCTTACAGTGACAAAGAAAATATGTATTTGTCATTGTAACTGTTAAGAGGTGCAGAATTCCTAAACCCACGAGAGTTTTTTTCCAGTAAGCAGACTTTCCTGTTACTGAGCAGATGTGGTGGCACAGAATTATAATTCTAGTATTATGAGGCAAAGGAAGCGGTTCAGGAGTTCAAGGCTGTCCTCAGATACATAATAAGCTTGACACTATATTGAGAAACATGGCATTCTGTTCCAAGAATACAAAGCACACGGAAGCAGAGAACAGCTTGTGTCATTGTAAATGTACACATGTGTGTCGGTGTTTAGCCTGGGACTTCTTGATGCTGTAATTTCCCGGAAGCAGCGTTAGGAGAATGCGGTGACTCTTACTTGCTTTCAGTTGTTAGTTTGTGTGAGTGATGTCTCTAATACAAACCTAGCAGTTGAGCATGAACACCACATTCAGATTTTTGCAGAGAAGACAGGGTGATTAGGTGAGAAGGAAAAGAATAAGGTCCAAAGGGTGTAGGTGAGATTTCCATGTTTCAGAGGTCTCTGTTCATGTCTTGTCCTACTCGCTGTAGAATAAACATGGCTAGATGAGAGTGTTCAACGATAATGTCCTTCCTATATGACTTTCTTTCATAAGCAAGATTCTAAAATCCTATGACATGAGAGAAAATGATGGCTAACTGTATCATAGGCAAAGTTATCTTGGGAATGATGTTGCTCTCTGCTCACTTGTAGGTTGGAGATAACAACTGATCATACAATCCTCCCACTCCTGACGTGAGATGACTAAGATGTTATGAGGGAATGTAAGTTAAATTGGATGTAAGTCAAAATGTTACATTTTACTCCACAGAAAAACTTCATGACTTTCAGTGATTCTGGTTCCAAGTAGAGATATATTGTTGCAAAAGGCAGAATCAGTATTTGGGGCATGAAGAGGATATAAGCAGGGAAAGTACAAAAGCTCTACACCCAGTGTGACAGGATAAAAACAATACAAAGAAAATAAAAATCCCTCTATTTATATATCTATATATGTGTGTGTGTTGTGTATATATATATATACACATATATATGTATATACATATAAGGATATATACACGTGGATATGTGGATATAAATGTATGTTTATATGGTACGTGGATATATTTGTATACATATGATTGTGTTTGTTAGATATAAAACACAGAGAATTTTAGTTTAGCGCGTGATAGGGACTGGAGAGCTGTCCTGGTCTGTGCGGTGTTTCCTCTGCATGTGTACCAGTGTTCAGCACCAAAGAATCCATGTGGAAAATCCAGGGAGTCACATGCCAGGAATCAGAGAGACGCACGGAAGAGACAGTAGTGTTGCTGGGTTTCTTTAATCAGTCAGCCTGTATCAATGGTGGGATTTGGGATCAGTGAAAATTCAATTTTGTGATTAATTGTGGAAGACAGCCCTCTCTGTTAACCCTTGACCTCTGCACACATGTGTACATATGCGTACTCACACACAAAATAAAAACAAACATGGTTTCTGGCATCAACAATTTGGTCTTTTTAATCCCTTAGCTTGTTATTTATTTTGCTGAATAATAACCCATTTAATATTTTAAATACCTGTTTTATACCCCAAAACTTGATAAAAATGCAATAAAAAAACTTAGAAATTATAAAGAGAGCCCAATTCTGTGATAAAGCAGTTTCTTTCACATTCGATGAATAGATGAATAAGTGGTTGCCAATATGAATAAGGTGATCACTTGGTGAAATGACAGGAATATATAGTCACAGAGGATGGAATAAGAAGAGTAGATCCTGTTTCCTTTAAGCCACTAACTAGATTTACCTCCTTAGAACCGGAACTGGGGTTAACAAGATGATGCTGGATAACGGCATTTGCCACCAAGTTTAATGACCTGAGTTAAATTCCCAGGGCCAAAGTCATGTAAGGAAGGAACCAAATAACAACCTGTCCTCTAACCTCCACACATGAGCTGTGACACATTTGTGTCCATACAGATAAAACACGAATATTTACACACATGAATAAAGATGTAATTTAAAAACTATTGAGCTCCTTAGTGGCTTATTTAGTATTTTATTATTCAAACAACCCCCAAAAAATCAAGAGAAAAGTTAAAACCCAAAAAAGTACTCTGTCACAACTAAGGGAGCTAAAGTGTGCTAACATTTGATAAACGGGGGAACAGGTACGTGGAGATATTGGTGTAAATAAATTAGTAAAATACACACTAGCCACAGAGAGCTGAGGCTGAAGACTGGCAAGGAGGTACTCTCCTGTGCTGAAAACATCTTCTTTGCTGTTCCACCCATGTACAGCTGCATATCTCACAGTAACAGTCCCAAAGGACACATTGTCTGGGTTGTGATCCTGTGGTTTATGCTTTGTGTATGCTTGTTTTACTTCCTCTCCTTCCTCTTTGCTGGGAAAAGATTCTTAGAAGGAAAGCTGAGGAATACAGAGTGGGGTTTTACTCTCCATCGGTACTTATTTTAAAATAGGCTCTGGCACTAGACACATTGGACTGGTCCACATGTTTCATCTGCACCTTGTACCTCTCCCTGTGTAGAGGCAGAGCTACCTGCGCATTGAGATTCGCCTTCTTAAGGAAGGCCTTTACTAAGAGACCAGAAAATGCATCTGGTTACTTGGTTCAGGAATTGTTAGCTGCAGTTTGAAGAAACATGTAATGTGACCCAATTGAGCCCGGAGCCAGCACACGGTAGCCAAGGCTACCGTTATTTTAACAGCCATGATTTACATGGCTGTTGTTTACATAACACTTGTTTGCATGGCCCTATTTGCACATTTGGAAATTACTTGTTCAACAATTCATGCTTCTATTTTTTTTCCCAGTATCATGGGATAAGCAAGTAGTCTCCCAAGTGTGAAATATGAGCTCGGGGCACATCCTTGCTTGGGTGAACACGGAAAGTTACTGTTAATGTAATTGTTGCTACTGTATATTCTGTTAAGTTTCATAGGCTGAGAGCTGAAGTAGAAAGAATCCCAAGGCCCATTCATTTTCAACTCTTCTAATGGGGCTTCTAGGGCCGAGATTTAATACAAACAAGTCTCTATTAAAATTTTACTTCCGAAGCTATGGCTAAGTAGATGATCCTGGCTAACTGATGAGTCTCAAAACATGAATGAAAAGAAGTTGTAGAGAAAAGAACAGGCACTAATAAGGGTGGGCAGGAGAGTAGAGAGTGTTTGGGATCACAGTGAGGAAAATGCATTTTATAAATGAATAGAATAGCCCAAGAATTTTCTTTTTAAGTTTAAATATTTGCTTTCTCTGATAAAAACTCTGAAAGGCTACAACAATGGTTTTCAGTGAGGAGAGAGAGGGATGTAAAGGAGAAGTTGGTCATTCTGTACTTATGTTACTTATTGGCAATTAATTTCTTATAAGCCATTTGTATACACAGGCAAAACATCTACAACCTACTGAAAAAAATCAATGAATACAGTACTGTCAAATATAACTGGAAAATATTGCTTTTTGTCATATTTTTAATTTTCATTTCTGAGTGAGATATATCTCATTTCTATAGTTGTTATTTCTTCACTATGAAGTATTACCTCACTTCATAGGTAACAATATTTGGGAAAACTAGCTCAGAAACACAAATGATGACCTGACACTAGATGCTATTTTATGGTTTATCATTAAATAGTGAAATATTCTTAGAATTATACATGTTCCAGGGAAAGAAACAAAGATAGAGATGAGGAGAGTGATCATAGCACTTCAATGTCTATGGCTTATTCTGCAGCATTTGGGGGATGTTCACTCAGTGCATAGCCACCAAGTAGCCTTATTTATTACTCTTCACACCTCAGAGTGATGGGCTACTGTTGGTTCTTTCCAGCTTTTCCTCAGGTCTTCATGTCTCTATCCTTGGCTATGTATCTGATGTGGCCATGCATAGTGGACCTGGGGCACCAGAGCTGAGACATTAAAATACTCTGGATTAAATGGAATTGTTTAAATTATATAGAACAGATTATTCTCCTAGGAGACCTTAAAAATAGATGTATCCAACTACTGTAATTCTAACGTTTCCACCTTTAGGACCATTGACAAGCTTCAGCTACATTTACAGTTCTTGTAGGAGAGTCCTGATTCCCCTTTGAAGAGTAACGTGGAGCTGGAATTTTCAGTTGATCAAAGCAAACAGTGTGTATTTTTCAAAGGCAAATTGCAGAGCAGTGGCATTGGCTGATGAACAGAAAACTGTGTGAATTAGAATACACTGTGGTGGTTGCCCACTAATAACTTCAACCCCAATTACTTTTGAAGCAGTGTTGGGAAGCTGTGAGGATTGCAAAGGGCTCTGGTGATGGATGTATTAAAAATTGAACCCAGCTTTCTCATGTCTAAACAGAGAACTTCACTCCTCAGCAACTCAACCTTGAATTAGTCTTGAAGTTCCCCAATTTACAAATTAAATCCATGAGGCTCCTGTACCCAAAGTGTACAAAAGCCAGTATTATAATCCCTCATCTCCATGAATGTCACCACATATGTTGAGGGCTATTAGGAAATCCTAAATTTATACTGTATCTCAAACAGTCAACAGCATCACTTGCTATAGTTGTCATATATATCCAGTGTATACTAAAACGTACATCTGCGGAGATACCTCATTTGTTTAAGTGCTTGCTATGCAGGCATGAGGATTCGAGTTTTATCTCCAGAATCAATGCACTGTGACAGGGATATTGTTAAATAATATAAGGAGAGTCCAACTGTCAGTCTACAAAAGAATCTGACACAATTCATTTTACTGAGCTTTATTTGTAATTGGGCTTTGAGGTAGGAGGTAGAGAATTAGATAGAAACAATACAATTGCAAGTCTAAACATGTTGAGACCTTAGAGGCATGGATACTGTTTCCTGTAGAGCCTGGAGAGGAGCCTCCTAAGAGTAGGAATGGGAGGGCGTGGTGGGGGTAGCATGAGAGTCGGTAAAGCAGGGGGGAGATCCTTCAGTGAGCTGCCTTCAGAGCATCTCTGCAGCAGTCTTTCTGAGGACCCTTAAAACAGACCCCAGAACAAAGGAAAGTTTTAACAATTTATTACCTTTTAGGCTTGGTGGGAAGTCCTTATTTTGTTCAGCATAGTTTCCTGACAGAGTATGAGGAGACAGGTACCATAAAGTGAGAGGTATTAAGTCACAAAACAGATTGTTTCTTAACTATCTATCCCAGAGATAGCTCCAGAGTAGATGGCCTGAATTGTGTTCTGAAATATATGCTAAAGATACAGGCCTGTGTTCTAACTGATAGCTTCTTATTTTGTGTTTTGGATATACTTCAAACTTGCTGATTAACATGTTTATGTATGCTATACCATAAAGCCTAAACTTATCTAAATAGGAATTATTAATAATAGTTTTATAGTACAGTGCTCTTGAAACCCAGAATTCTTTCTTTAGATATAGAAATAGACAGATCAATAGATAAAGATAGATATAGATATATACGCAGAGGACTTGGTGCAGAACCGTGTAGGCTCTGTGCTTGCTGCTTCAGTTGCTGTGAGCCCATACGCATCTTGTTTAGCTGACTTAGAGGGCCTTGTTCTCTATCTCTCTGGGCCCTTACTACCCCCATGGGATTCTCTGAGCTCGGAGGGGAAGAATTTGATGGAGACCTCCTATTTACACACACACACACACACACACACACACACACACACACACACACACACACACTTGCTCAGTTTCTCTCTCTCTGCCTGATGTTTGACTGTGGGTCTGTTCCTATCTATGTTTGGAGGAAGCCCTTCTAATGACTGGATAAGACTCTGAACTATGAGTATAGCAGAATAGCATGAGGAATCATTTTATTGATACTTTTTTTTTTTTGACCAGTAGTATTTTGTTGTACCATAAGTTTCTGTTCTAGCTAGTCTCTTTTCGTTTATTGTAGCACTTTCTGATACTGGTTCCGTCTCATGAAGTAGGCCTTCAGTCAAACCAGAAACTGTTTGGCTACTCCCACAAGTTTTTGGCCACCATTACCCAAACATATTTTGTTGGCAGGGCAGATTGTAGGTCAAAGGTTTTGTGGATTGGTTGTTGTCCAGGTTTTTTTGTTTTGTTTTTCTTTTATCTTTCTTTTCTTCTCTTTTATTTTATTTTTGTAACCTTCAGCTTACCTTCCTACATTAAAAAGACTAAAACAAAGGGGTGAAGGCTTTATGTAGGCACCAATTTGACATCTCCATGTTCAGTGAGTTCTGTGGGTGTTTTCCTTGGCTATGTGGCCACATTGCTAGTTTGAAGAGAACAGCCCGTTGTCTTAGCAACGCCTAGGTTGTTTGGAGATTTCCATGGGACCTCTTAGCCAACAACTCAACTGAATGTAACCCATACCCACCACTGGAAGCCTTGCTGTGATCAAGAGATGGCCAGTTTAAGCTCCATATTCCTCCATTACAAGGAGTCCTCATTAGGATCGTCTTCATAGACTCCAGGCAGTTTACCCTGCACTAGGTTTCCATAGCCCTCTAAAAGCTTGCCAATTCCAGCCATTTCTGCCTGCACTCTCTCCTTCCACCTCTCTCTCCTCCTAAGCAAATCTTCCTGCTATAATTCCCTCCCCTTCCAGCCCTCCTGTTCACTCTATTCTCTTTTATCTCCCAGGGAGATCCACATGTGTGTCTCCTCAGACCCCTCCTTTTTACCTAAACTCTCTGGGCCTTCTGACTGTAGCTTGACCATCATTTACTTAACAGCTCATATCAACTGACAAGTGGATGAGTACAATATTTATTTTTTAGGTCTCGGTTGTCACACTCAGAATTTTTTTTTTTTCTGGTTGCATCGAGGTTACATTTAGATGGACTTTCAAAGTAGTTTTGATTTTCATTACCCTGCAGGCTAAAGATATTCAAAATTTCTTTAAGTGTGTCTCAGTCATTTTAAAATTCCTCTATAGAGAATTCTCTGTTGAGGTATCTTTTATATTTTTAATTGGATTATTTGGGTTTTGATATCTAGTTTCTTGAGTCTATATATTTTAGATATTAGTTATTTGTCAAATGTGAAGTTGGTAAAAATATTTTCTCTTTCTGTAGGCTGCTACTTTGTAAGAATAATAGTGCTCTTTGCTTTACAGTTTCCAATGAGGTCTAATTTATAAATTGTTGACTTTTGTGTCTGTGCTAACGGTGTTCTATTCAGAAAGTTGTCTCCTGTGTCAGTAGAGTAGGCTACTCCCTACTTAATCTTCTATCATGTTCAGTGTATCTGGCTTTATTTTGAAGTCTTTGAGTCATCTGGACTAGGTGCAAGTTAATAGGTGGGTTGCTTCTACATGGAGACATTCAGTGTGACTAGCAGTATTTGCTGAAGATGCTGTCTTTTAATAGTGTATATTTCTGTCTTCTTTATCAAAACTATTACTCAGAAATAAAAAGAAACAACAAGGAAATCATGAAATTTGCAGGTAAATGGTGGGAACTGGAAAAAATCATCATATGTGAGGTATCCCAGATGCAGAAAGACACACAGGAAATATACTCACTCATAAGTGGATAGTAGACATATAATAAAGGATAAACATACTAAAATCTGTACATCTAAAGATACTAACTAATTAAGAAGGAGGACTCTGGCTAAATTGCTCAATCCCCATTCAGAAAGGCAAAGAGGATGGACATCAGAAGAGGGGGAAAACAGGGAACGGGACAGGAGCCTACCACAGAGGGCCTCTGAAAGACTTTACCCTGCAGGGTATCAGAGCAGATGCTGAGACTCATAGCCAAACTTTGGGCAGAATACATGGAATCTTATGAAAGAAGGAGGAGATAGTAAGAATTGGAGAGAACAAGAGCTCCACAAGGAGAGCAACAGAATCAAAAAATCTGGCACAGGGGTATTTTCTGAGATTGATACTCTAACCAAGGGCCATTAATGGAAGATAACCTAGAACCCCTGCACAGATGTAGCCCATGGCAGTTCAGTGTCCAAGTGCATTCCATAGTAATGGGAACAGAGACTGTCTCTGACATGAACTGTTTGGCCTGCTTTTTGATCACTTCCCCCAGAGTGGGGAGCAGTCTTACCAGTTCACAGAGGAAGACAATGGAGCCACTCCTGATGAGACCTAATAGACTAGGATAAGAAGGAAGGAGAGGAGGACCTCCCCTATCAGTGCACTTGAGAGGGACATGAGTGGGGAAGGGGGTAGGAGGGTGGGATTGGGAGGGGAGGAGGGTGTGAGCTACAGGAGGACTACAAAGTGAATAAACTGTAATTAATAAAAATAAAAATTAAAATTAAAAAAAACCCTTATGTGTCCCTGTGTGTATGAATTTCTGTCTTGTCTACAATTTGATTCCATTGATCATTGTGTTTGTTTTTACTTCAATATCACACAGTTTGTTCTGCAGTATAACTTGAAACCTGGAATGATGAGACCTCCAGCAATTCTTTCACTGTTCAGGATTGTGTTGTTTATCCTGATTTTCTTCCTTTTCCATATAAAGTTGAAAATTGTCCTTTTATGATCTGTTAAGAGTTGTTTTGGAATTTTTATTGGCATTGCACTGAAACTGTAGATTGCTTTTGTTAGGTTGGCTATTTTTTTTATGATGAGCCTTATGAGCATAGGAAATTTTTCCATCTTCTAACATATTCCATTTCTTTCTTTAAAGGCTTGAACCTTGAAGTTTTAATTATACAAGTATTTCTATTGCTTGTTGAGTTACTCCCAAATATTGCATATTATTTGACACTATTTTAAAAGATGTTATTTCCCTGGTTTATTTCTCAGTCCATTTGCCATTTATGCACATGATGGCTACTGATTTTTTGAGTCAATCATGTATCAATCTATTTTTCTGAGAGTGTTTATTAGCCGTGGAATTTCCTTGGTGGAAATTTTAGGTTTACTTATGTATGCAACCATATCATCTGCAAATAATGATACTTTGACCTCTTTCTTTTGTATCTACTTGATCTTTTTCACTTGTCTCATTACCTTAGCTAAAATTTCTATTACTGTGTTGAATATATATGAAAACAGTAGACTACCTTGTCTTATTTCTGATTTTAGTGGCATTTCTTTGCATTTCTCATTTAATTTGATGTTGGGTAGAGGCCTACCATAAGTCAACATTATTATGATTAGCTCTGTTTCTTGCATCCTTAATCTCTCCAAGACTTTTGTAGGCACTACCTTTATTCTTTTTTATTGATTTTTTATGCCACTACCTCCCTTCTTTACCCCTTATTCTTTCTAATACCTTCCAATACCCCAACACTAGGTAAGAGAGAAAGAAGGTTTGTGGGGAGAGGGACCAGAGTTATTTTTGGGTACTTCTGGCTGGTTATGGTTATCAGATTCTTTGCAAAAACATTAATCTTAGTAGTCAGGATATCTATCAGTTCAGCCAACCAACAATAGAAAACACAGCAAAAGGATGAACTAGCAACAGCACAGGGAGCAGCCATCTTCTCTTCTCCAAGCGTTGTCTCTTCAGAGCCTCTCTTCCTCGAAGAGTATTTCCTCACAATTGGTTCTGGTATTTATACATTCTCAGAGTCCTCAGAGTTAAACTATATGCAGCTGGCAAAGACAACCCTCCGTCTGAGACACACAAGGCTATTATCAGCTGTGGACAAAGTTAAAACACCTCCATATCCCACATTTGGGATTAAAACAAAAACCTTTCTGCATAACATAACTGAGTTTTTAAAGAAACTTCTACTACAAGTCTCCCTTTTGTTAGAAAATGTTTTTTCTATAACATGATAAACTATATACAATAAGAATAATTACAAGAATTTTAAGGTAAGAATTATATTTACAATATAGATTCCACTTTTATTTGGTAGCCTTGGAAAGAGTATTTCACTATCTATCCTACCTTGTTGAGTCCAAAATTCTATACCTATATCATTTCTTACCATAACTTACATTTATCAATTTTAAAACATTTCTTTAGATTGGGAACAATGTCTTAGCTCCTAAACAACTAAGCTTAATTGTAATAAGGTTATGACTATCTACTCTTCAACCTCATCAGAGACTTTAGAAATAATGTTACATAAAGATGTAGAAAGTGTAGAGCAAACAGTTTCCAAAACTATAGAAATAACAGTGACAGTTGACTACCTGGACAGTCACCAAATGTTTCTCTGAGTCATTGGGGAAATCCAATCTTCATTCTACTGGCTCAGAATATTTGAAAGACTTTTCTGTGAAGCAGAAATTTTGAAGGACTGGCCTCTTTCATCTCTGCAAATTTGGACAGTCGATTTCCTAGTGCCGTGCTAGTCAACAGTTTAGAAAGCCTGCTTTCAGCAGTAGAAGTAAGGACAGTTTTTTCTCCAGTGACTAACTTACCATATTTGTTTCTTTGATGCCCATCATCTTCTTTGAAGTAGATTAGTGGTGCTGCCTGAAGCAGATGTGTCTCTCTGTCAGAAAAGCTTTTTGTTAGTAAACATCTTTAAAGTCTGTATTCTGTTGATCTCTGAAGTTTGAAGACCACCTATCTATCTCAATATATCTAAATAGACAAACATTGCTTGTTTCTGGCTATGCACTATTGGCTTAACTTTGAAAACATATAAAGGTACTAAATAAAGCTTAATTCTTTAAATAACTAACTTAGTATTTAGCAAGACTAATAGTAAGAATATTTATAGGCTACTAACTACTGACCTACATCTGCAATCATCCTGAAGAGTTCGAAATAGTTAGCTTTCATTAGACTAGAACTTTATATAACATTTTAAAATGAGATGCATATGTACAGTACATTAAACAAGAGTTGAACAAAATAATGTTAAATTTCTGTCAATATACAGTGAGTTGCATATGTACAATATGATTAAGAAAGAGTTGAATAAAATAATCTAAAATTTCTGCCAATATACTATAATCAATGCCAATTTATTTGAGATATGTAGATTTAATAATCTAACGTTCATCTTGTATGGATGCAACACCTGTTGATAAATATCCTGTGGCCTATAGGAAAGGGTAGAATAGAAGATCGAATATACAATAGGCATAAAGGATTCTGGGATAGAAGCAGGGAAGAGAGATTCTTCTGGGAAGATTGGAAGAGGACAGATGCATTGTTCCTGAGCAGAAGTAATCATCCAGGAGGGAAAAATGCTGATTAGTATAATGGGTTATTATTAGTCATGAGCTAGTCAGAGAAGAGCCTAGCTTTGTGGCTTAGGTATTTGTAAATATAATGTGAGTTTCATGAATCATTATTCCAGGAGCTTAGGACTGGGAGGAAAAAAATACACTACAACAATTGCCTCATAAAATGAACTGGGCAATGTTTCTTCTGTTTCTATTGTGAGAAATAACTTAAGAAGTATTGACATTAACTCTTCTTTGAAAGTCTGCCAGAATTATGCACTAAAATCATCTAGCACTGGACTTTTTTTGTTGGAAGTATTTTAATGAAGGCTTTTATTTCAATAGGGGTTATAGATTTATTTAAAATGATCTTGATCCAACTTCAGTAAGTGGTACCTATAGATAAAATTAAGTATTTGCTTTATATTTTCTCATTTGGCAGAGTACAGGTTTTTAAATTATGACCTGATGATTCCTTGGATTCCTGGATATCTGTGGTTATGTCCTGGTATTCATTTCTGATGTTGTTAATCTGAATATTCTCTTTGTGTCTTCCAGCTTGGATAAGGGTTTGTTCATCTTGTTAATTTTCTCAAAGAACTAATTCTTGTTTCATTGATTCTTGGTATTTTTTATTTGTTTCTATTTTATTGATTTCAGCCCCCAATTTGATTATTTCTTGCCATCTATTCATCTTTGGTGTGATTACCTTTAGTTTTATATCTTTTAGGTGTGCAGTTAAATTGTTGATATAAATCTCTTCAAATTTGTTTTATATGTAAGCACTTAGTGCTATGAATTTTTCTTTCATTGCTGCTTTTATTGTGACCCATAAATTTGGGTATATTGTGTATTCATTTTCATTGAATTCTAGAAAATTTTACTTTTTTTCTTGATCCATTTTTCATTCAGTAGGTAGTTGTTCAGCTTCTATGAGTTTGTAATATTTCTGTTGTTTTTTTATATCTATCTTTAACATTTGGTGGTATGATAGGATACAGGGAGGTATTTCAGTTTTCTTGTATCTATTGAGACTTGCTTTGTAGACAAGTATTTGGATAATTTTGGAGAAAATTTCATGAGGTGCAGAGAAGAATGTATTATCTATTGTATTTTGGTCAAATGTTCTGTAAATATCTGTTGTGTCTATTTGGTTTATAATGAAAGCTCCAGTATTTCAGTTTAATTTTTGTCTGTGTCCCTGGGATTGGTTGAGAGTGAGGTAATGATGTTTCCCCCTTTCAGCATGCCTGTGGTTTCTATATGTGATTTAAGCTGCAGCAGTGTTTGTTTTACAAACTTTGGTGCCCTTGTGTTTGGGCATCAATGTTAAAAACTGAAATATCGTCTTGGTGGATTTTTTCTTTAATGAGTTGGTAGTGTCCTTCCCTAATTTTTTAGATTAGTTTTGGTTTGAAGTCTATTTTGTTGGATATTAAAGGCTACACCAACTTGAGTCTTAGGTCCATTTACTTGAAATATCTTTTTTAAACTTTTAATTTTGTAATATTTTGTACCCTTGATGTTGTATTTCTTGTAAGCAGCAGAAAGATGGATTGTGTTTTCATATCTATTCTGTTTATGTCTTTTTCTTAGAGAATAGAGGTTATTGATATTGAGAGATATCAATGACCAAATAATGCTGATTTCTGTTATTTTATTGTTGTTGTTGGTGGTGTGTGTTGCATGTGTGAGTGTGAGTGTGAATGTGTTTGTGTGTGTGTGTGTGTGTGCTTCCTTTCCTTTGATTTTGCTGACATGAGATTTTTTTTTTTATTTCCTTTACTCTCATTGGTGTAGTTCACCTTCTTAGGTTGGAGCTTTTGTTCCAGCCTATTCTGTAGAGTTGGTTTTGTAAATAGATATTTTCTTTCCTTTTTTTCTTTATTAATTACACTTTATTCACTTTGTACCCCCCCTGTGATTCCCTCCCTCCTCCTGTCCAATGCCTCCCTTCCTCCACCCTCTGCATGCATGCCCTTCCCCAAGTCCACTGATAGGGAAGGTCTTCTTTTCCTTCCTTCTGATCCTAGTCAATTAGGTCTCATCAGGAATGGCTGCATTGTCTTCTGTGGCCTGGTAATGCTGCTCCCCCCTCAGGGGAAGATAATTAAAGAGCAGGCCAATTGGTTCATGTCAGAGACAGTCTCTGTTCCTGTTACAATGGAACCCACTTGGATACTGAACTGCCATGGGCTACATCTGTGCAGGAGTCTTAGGTAACAGTGGATGGAATATTACTCAGCAATAAAAGACAAGGAAATCATGAAATTTGCAGGTAAATGGTGGGATTTGGAAAAGATCATCCTGAGTGAGCTGTCCCAGAAGCAGAAAGATGCACACGGTATATACTCACTCATATAGATATATAATATAGGATAAACCTACTAAAATCTGTACACCTAAAGAAACTAATCAAGAGGGAGGACTCTTGCTAAAATGCTCAATTCCTATCCAGAAAGGCAAAGACGATGAACATCAGAAGAAGGAGAAAAGAGGGAACAAGTCAGGAGCCTGACACAGAGGACCTCTGAAAAGCTCTGCCCTGCAGACTATCAATGCAGATGCTGAGACTTATGGCCAACGTTTGGGCAGAGTTCAGGGAATCTTAAGGAAGAAGTGGGAAACAGTAAGATCTGGAGAGGAATGAAACTCCACAAGATGAGCAATAGAACCAAAAAAATCTGAGCACAGGTGTCTTTCCTGAGACTGATACTCCAACCAAAGACTATGCATAGATATTGTTTTAATTTGACTTCATTATAAAATATCTACCTCTTTGGTGATTGAAACTTTTCTGGATCTAGTAGTCTGCATTGTTATTTGTGATCTCATGGAGTCTTGCAGCCTTCAGAACTTTAGAGTCTCTTTTGAAAACTCTTATTTAAGCCACTTAGTGCTGCTGCATGCCTTTAGTTACATTACTTGGAAGGCAGAAGAAGGTGGATCTCTGTGATTTCGAGGCCAGCCTGGTTTATAAATGAATCCATAACTGCTAGGACTCCACAGAGAAAACCTGTCTTCAAAAACCAAAAAGAAAAAAAAAAAAAAAAAAAGGAAAGTCAGGTGTAATTCTAATTCTAATAATTCTAATACAATGCCTTTGTATGTTATTTGGCCTTTCCCCACGTAGCCATTAATATCCTTGAGTTATTTTTTATATTTAGTGTTTTGATTATTATGTGTTAAGAGGACTTTCTTTTCTGAGCCAGTCTATTTGGTGTTCTGTATGTTTCTTATACCTTTACAGGCATCTTTTGTTGTTGTTGTTTTTAGAAAAACTTTCTCTTTTTTTATTTCAAGATACTTTATTTTTTTAAATTTTTTTATTAATTACACTTTATTCATTTTGTATCCCCCCATAAGCCCCACCCTCCTCCCCTCCCAGTCCCACCCTCCCCCCCTTTCTGCATGCATGCCCCTCCCCAAGTCCACTGATAAGGGAGGTCCTCCTCCCATTCATCTGACTATAGTCTATCAGCTTTCATCAGGATATGCTTCACTGTTTTCCTTTGTGGACTGGAAAGAATGCTCCCTCCTCGGGGGAAGTGATCAAAGAACCAGCCCATGAGTTCATGTCAGAGAAGGTCCCTGTTCCTATTACTGAGGAACCCTCTTGGACACTAAGCTTCCATGGGCTACATCTGTGCACCAGTTCTAGGTTGTCTCCATGTATGGTCCTTGTTTGGAGTATCAGTCTCACAAAAGACCCCTGTACCAAGATTTTTTTGGTTCTGTTGCTCTCCTTGTGGAGCTCCTGTTCCCTCCAGGTCTTTCTATCTGGGTGACAAAATAAGCTTTGGCCCATTCTGCCAATGTACAAGCTACAAATGCTTGCTCAGCAGCTGAGGGGCACTTGTTGGTATTATGTCTGAAAAGTAAATAGAAATCCATAAGTACCCAGGTAAGTATGACTCTTATCTCCTAGCGTTTCATATTGCATTGGTGTCAACCCTACTCTTACAAAGACATTCCAAAATTAGCAGTAGTTAAGTTAAATCCCAAATCCCTTAATTCAAGCTAACTTTTCAGTTAAGAGCTACAGCAATGGCATCTACACCTTGATTCTAACAGAAGCAAAGGATGCTAGGTGGTGGTCCATTCCCCTCTCCTGGGCAGAAGACATGGGCAGAGTGCCAACATCCTGCTCCTCCACTTAAAATTCCATGACTCTGGATCTGCATCATGAGTTGCCACATTGTCTATGGCATTACATAGTTGGCCTCTGGAACCCATTGAAAGTTGAAGCATCAGCAATGGAGTATGCACCCATGTTCTCAAGGAGTATGGAAACACCCACGTGCATTTCAGGCAGGTTACAGTGCTGGATGTGTAATACTTCTCCTGTGGCTTGTCTCTTCTGCCTTCACTTGTGCATGATCATATAGAATGCAATTAAATGATTTCTAAGCATCATCATCCACATAATACTTGAAGATTTGCTCTTTTGACTAATCTTCATCAACAAAGCCAGTCTGATCCTTCCATATGGCTTAATATTGTCTGTTGGGAAATACCTGTCACTGATGATCTCTTCAAATTTAAATTTTGTATGTTAGATCCAGGAAAGCCACCACAAATATCAGTCAGAAACATGCTAAAACCAACCTCTGTACCATTGTCAAAGACACAGTGAGCATCTGACATGGCCTGCACAAGGGTCTCAGGATCAGTACATCCACTGCGCATATGGAAGTTGACACCAATGACATCAATATTTAGTTGCTTTGCCTGTTCCAAGAGAAAACTACTGGTTTTCAGTGTGGCACCAGACTTAACACTGAGGCAACAAACTGCTATTATTGATTGTACCTTTACCCTGGGATCTAGGCATCTAAGATTAGGATGATTATAGGTCTAGGTGCTGATTGCTTGCTTGGTTGTCTTTGGTGTTTTGTTTCTTGGTTTCTGTTTCCACCCTTAATTTTCAGATAGTGTAATAGGTGTGTGTTGCTTGTTTTCCTGTCCTTCTCAGCTAGTGTGCTCACAGAAAATACCTACTGTTGTTAGAGGGTAGAATATTAGGATGAGTTAGAGGAAGAAAGTTTGGGGGAGGAAATCTTTGTGATTCCTTCCTCTCTAGAGGAAGAGGAGACCACAGCAGATTCCCTCCCACACAGCTGGGGATAAAACTGAGGATATTAGATTTCAGGAGCCATAGAAAAATTATGGGTCTGCCTTCAGCCTACTTGTCACCCTGGAAGGAGAGCTCTTACATTTGCAGGGAGCACCTGCTGGGTTTGTGGGCTGGGAAAAGCAACAAGGAAGGTTAGAAGGGAAGGTCTGTGGGAGCCACAGGAGATGAAAGCAGGGGTGAAAGGGCAACAAGGAAGGCTAATACAAGTGATAAGATTGAGGGATTGAATCTGGGGGAACAAAGAGAAAGATGGTGTGCAGGCAGCCTACATGTTTTTCTGTCAAGTGCAGACTGTGGGTTAGCAGGGGAAGTCTGCTGGAGTTGGGGGCCTGGAAAGAACAATCAGCTGGAGGACTGTAGTTAGAAGAGGAAGAAATGTGGGATCCACAGGAGATGGGAGTGGAGGTGGTGGGATGAAGAATATTGCCAAGGGTGTTCTACTGCAGAGCTGGGGAAGGGACTGGGAGAACAGAGAGAAGCAGGCAGGGTTTTCTGTTTTTTTTTTTTTTTTTTTTTTTTTTTGTGAGGTGTAGCAGAGAAAGGAAAAAACAAACAAACAATTGGTCAGACTGAGGACATTGTAGGTGATTTGGGGGGTAGGGACACGTAAAACCACAATAATTTCCTGCAATGGAAACTGACCTGTTATATTTCTTTCTCTGCTGCGTCTTACAACTTTTCACAGATGTAGAGTGTCAGTTTTAGAAAAACAATTATTATAGATTCATAGGTGGGGCCTGGGAGAGAGCAAAGCTCAAGCCTCTAGTCTTGAATTTGTAAAGGGCTTAAGACAGACCTACACGGAGGGTGTGAGCTTGTTAGCCATGTTGGCCCACTCAGGTTTCCAGGCTCCCCCTCTCACTTTCAGTCACAGTCACATCAACCTTTGGACAGAGGTACTCATTTAGGAAAGAAGGAAGGAAGAAAGGAAGGAAGGAAGGAAGGAAGGAAGGAAGGAAGGAAGGAAGGAAGG
>NW_026585504.1:56800523-56825063 GCF_907164565.1 Psammomys obesus | reverse complement strand
AGGAAGGAAGGAAGGAAGGAAGGAAGGAAGGAAGGAAGGAAGGAAGGGAAGGAGAGAAAATAAAGAGAGAAAAAAGGAAAGAAAGAAAGAAAGAAAGAAAGAAAGAAAGAAAGAAAGAAAGAAAGAAAGAAAGAAAGAAAGATTCCAGCATTCGGGCCTTTCAGGGAAGACAACCTCACAACTGCTGATTTTGAGTCCTTGCCCTATTTGTTTCTGTCTCCTGTTACCATCACAAGGAGATACTGAGTTATCTAACCAGCTGTCTTCCCCCTTTTCCATCTGCACTGTCCTTTGTCTAATCTTTGGCTCAGATGTACTTATTACATTTACTTGTTTGTTTGTGGTATGCATATATCATTATATCAATAGGAGTCATGGAGATTAAACTAAGATTCTCAGGCTGGGTTTCAAGCTCTCTTACACACTGGACTATGTTGGAGACCCAAAATGTACTTTTGGGGCCAGCCAAAGTCATAGGAAAACACCTATGCGGAATCAATGAAAACTTACCAGCTCCTCCTCATGGTAGCTTCTTTCTCATTTCCAGATGCACTGTGGTACTTACTAATCCCACAGGAATTCTGCCTGGATACTGTTCTCAAGTCAACCTTGAGAAACTTCTGAAACTTCTTTATCTCCACACTAGCAAATATGACTAGACTTCTTACCGTAAGGGTTAGAGAAATGAAAGACCTCACAGCAGCTTAAGTGATTTCCATGAAAAAAAGTGTTTCCAGATACTAATTATATATTCTCCTCAAAAGTCATACTTTTTTTTTCCTTTTAGTCTGCTTCAAAGTCATGCTTTTGATTGCCCACTATACTCTAGCAAATGACTATAAATCACAACTTCAGTCAAAAGCCTGTCCAGGACACCAGAGAAATGGTACTGTGGGTAAGAGTGCTTGGTATGCAAGAACAAGGATCCAACCAGTGTAAAAATCATCTGGGTATAGACTCTATAAAAAATTGGAATTATGGGAGGTAGAGACAGGAGGATCACTTGGGCTTATTGCACACCAGTATAACTTCAGATACAGTGAAAGACCTTGTCTCAAATGAACAATCAGAGAGTGATAGTGAAATATACCAGATTTTCTGTGGTCTCTAGGCAAGCAAAAGATAACTGGAGCTCCACACATGAGCACATATTCCATACGTATCTAAACCACACTCACACACATATACACATTCTTATAAAATATGTAAGTAAATAAATAAATAGATAGATATCTAACCATGTAAATGATTAACTTCCTGTATCAGAAAAAAGATGGGGAAATAAAAAAGAAACTCTTCCATAGGTTCTATTATTCTGAAGAATTCTGCAGTATATGACTGGTAGCATTCAATTCTCATTATTAAAAAATATGTCATTTAAATATCTCCCTTATTTAAAATAAACACATCAATGCTCACATTCCTGTCTAGGAACTTTTTAGTGGGAACTGCTGGTTGTCAGTGGCAACCATCATATTTAATTGTTCATTCTGACATGCTCCAACACTCTATTAAACACGGGTTACTCTTGATAAATGAATTGCAAAGAAGGTGGCCAAGAGTTTGAACTTAGCAGTAGAAAAATCACAATCACACATGGCATCATCCTTTTGAAAACACAGGAGGGGACATTGCAGGTCAAGAGTTTGTTAGAGTGTCAGGTCGTCTGTTCTTCACGAATCTTCCAGATGTAAGTATATTTTAAATTACGGCTGAGCAAGGAGAAAATGAGGGACACATTTCTAGATTTGATGCTATTTAGTTGTTTTCCTGTATTTCAGAGTTAAAATTTAGGATAAGAATGAAATACATTAAAAGTTACACATCCATTTTATCTTATTCAGAAGAAGCTATTTGAATTAATGAATTGTTTCCAATTCCAGTTCTCCTTTTCTGAGTTAACAAATGATGCAGAAGGCAGCGAATGAAGTGTGTGAAAATTCTTAGTAAAAAATTCAACCAGAACATTCTATTACTGTCATGTTTCCCTAACACCAAAAAATTCTGAGCACAGTGAAAAATACCAGTATTAGTAAACATTATCTTAGTGAAGATTACTGTTAGTTATCAACTCGGCAGAAATTAGAATCATCTGGGTGGTGGGTCTCTGCCCATGCCTGTGGGAGATTACATTCGTTGTATTTATTGTAGTGGAAAAACCTGGGCTGTGTACGTGAAGAAAGGGAGCTGAGCACCAGCACACCTCCGTTTATCTGTCTCAGTTCCTTGACTGTGAATGAGATCATGTTTGCTGTGACTTCTCCACGAGGATGGACTAATCTAGAAATGTCTGCTAAAGCAGATTCTTGCCCACCCATGATTCTTTTCAGAGAATTATCTTATGACAGAAAAATATTTTAGCTCACCATCCAAATATGAGAAACATGAATTTCTCACACCTTTCAAAGACTAGCAGTATGATAACTGGAGTCTCTTTCATATTGCCAGTCTGCCCTGCCCTTTTTCATCTTTTCTTATTGAAGATGTCATTTTAATAAACATTATCATTTAGATGTAAGTCACCCCTTTCAGTGCTGTCTGTAGAGCATGATGAGACATACTTCCCTAGTTTCTTGTTATTGGACATATAAATCTATTTCTAATAATACACATTATACAGTGATGCCATAAATATCAGTAGCTTTACCTATATATGTATAAAGTTGCCCATTCCAATTCATACCTAGATGTGAAAATTCTAAACTGCAGTTTATATAAACATTATTAAATTTCATCATTTTCCTCTGTCTTTAAGTGTGTCATTCCTGGCCCTAGGCACATAAAAGTACCCACTGAAACAATAGATTTTGTTGGTCTGCTTTCTTGGCACCATTTAACTATTTGAAGTGTATAATCCTACAAGCTGCATGGAATTGAAAGATAGCACTATTTTAGAAAAAAAGGTAAGCAAAGTTAAGGTACAAAGAACACATTTCTTCAATCACAGCAAGCAATTTTATTTTATTTATTTATTTTCCATCCTGATTATACCCAACTCCCTTCTCTCCTCTCTGTTCCCTCTTCCACCAACTCACCCAGCGCATTAAGTTGCATTAGGTCTAAGTGCATCCTTTTCCACTGAGGCCAGACAAGGAAGCCCTGCCAGGAGGTCATGATCAAAATGCAGGCAATAGAGTCCATGTCAGGGACAATTCCTGTGTAGGGGGCCTAGGTTCAGTTGTGCAGGGTCTTTGGTTGGTGCTTCATCCTCTGTAAGCCTCCCTGTGCCCAAGTTATCTGACTCTGTTGGTCTTATTGTGTAGTTCGTGTCCCCTCTGGGTCTTTCTATCCTCCCCATCCCTCCCCAAGGGGTATCCCTATTGGGATATCAGGGGACAATCAGCATTTGAATTACATAATAACCTTATGCCTATACCCCTTGATCCACTAAATGTTTGGCTGTGAGTCTCAGCATCAATTTTGTTATGCTATAGCAAGCAGTTTTAATATATAGAATTGGAATCCAAAAGCCTGGCTTGTTCTTGAACATATTTTTCTTATTTTGATGGTACTAGGGCACAACTCAGAAGTTTACAAGTAGCATGTACTGACCTACTACTGAACTATACACCGATAGCCTAACTACTACAATAAATAGGTGAATTTAGAAGCAAGCTGTTAGAGAATAGGTGCATGTGTCTGTTTATGTTTATTTGTATATACATGTCACAAGGATCTCACTATGGCTCCCTATTGACTCCCTGGTACCCAAGATACGTGTCAAAGGAATTCAGACTAGACACAGAAAATAATGAACTGTTGGGTTCATTCTCAATAAAGTCAGAGTAGTCGGCTTCACAGGATAAGGCACCAATAATGACTCAAGTGCAATTTCACCAAAGTTCAACTGGGTGAGCCAGGGAGTTACTAAATGGATGATTTCCCCACTGCTCCATAGCTGGAGTCCCCCATCACTTAAACTTCCGTACTTCATATGTCATACTACCTCCCAAGACCATAAGACCATATGCAATTTAGGCATAATCATGTACAGATGGAAGGAAACTTTAGGAAGGAGGATCTGAACTCTCAGGTGAGGGCCCAATGACTGCTCCAGTCCCCTCCTTCTATGAGAGGGGATTAAAAGTTAATAATCTCAACTTTGAGGATCTCTTGAAAATAGTCAAGATAGTTAGTATAATAAAGATGGTAGTCATTACTATGCTTGGAAGACAGCAGTTCATAACAAGTTGGCTAGAAAGAACCAAGTTCCATAAGGGAATGGTCCTTGTTTGTTGGCAAGGGTCACAATGAACAAATGCAGCCTCGGAATCATGTGTAGTCTGCCTATCTAATTCCAGAGTGTTTGGCCAGTGAAGATCAAGTCCTAAATTTCCTGAAAATCGGCATTAGCATGTGTTCCAGTCACTTCTCATTACGTAAATAAAACCATGACCAAAAGAAACTTGTGGAGGAAAGTTTTATTTTATTGTTGTTGTTTTATCTTACACTTCCAGGTCATAGTTCATTACAGAAGAAAATCAGAACAGGGACTCAAGTGGAAACTGAAACAGAGTCCCCAAAGGAATGCTCATTATTGTCTTATTTCCTCTGTCTTGCTCAGCTAGCTTTCTTATAGAGTCCAGGCTTACCCACCTAAGGATAGTTTCTCTCACAGTAGATTAGACCTTCCCATGTCAATTGTCAATCAAGACAATGCCTCAAAGACATGTCCTTAGGCCAGTCTCATGGAGCAAGGTTCTTCAACGTATGTTTTCACTTTCCAGTTGATGCTAATTTGTATCAAGTTAACAATAAAAAATTAACCCACAGAGCAACCATATCTGATTTCATGGTTGACTTGGCTGGTAGGAGTGAACTTGTTTCTATTTTTGGAACATGGAAAAAGAATGATTACCCTTCTCAGATGTAGCACAGATTTCCTCCCTGTAAGGATATAGAGAGGCCCAGAATGAAAGAAGTATTTGTCTTAGTCACAATATATTGGAAACTAACAGAGGTGAATCTTTTAAATCATTTAGGGAAATAGTACATTATGCAAAATAAGTTTCTGTCAAATGGAGATAGCCTTGATTTTCAGGCTGAAAACATCCCCTTGATCTTATATTTGAACTGCAATTACCTTATCATGTAGCTATAGGATGCCCATAATTCATTCCATGAGCAGAAACACCCATTTTAAAGGCTCCTGAGTTGGCTATTGTGGTTGTAGGAAGAGATAGAATTATATGTTCACTGAGCTTTGGTGACCTATGACAAAATAAGAAAGGAGGGCAGAACCATAGGCCAAATATAGAAGTGCATACCTCAAAGGAATTGTATAATGATGTAGGGCTTCAGTGGTTACAGCTGAATAGATGGGAGTCCATTCTTTGCCACAATGAAGATGGAGAAAATCCAGCCACAAACAGGTAGAAATGTAAAATGATGTTAAGAAAATCTTCTTCCAGACTTCCATCAGCTTCCAAGTCCTGGCAATAGCCTTGGAAATAATTCAGATGAGACACAAAGCATAACGTAGAAAAATAGGTTGATTTCATTACAGAGTACAAAGCAGAGCAGTAGCAAGGGTTAAGAGTGGCTAAATATGGCTATAAGAACCATTGCACAGAAAAGTCTTGAGGGGTAAAAATGGACAATGACCAAAGGGACCATTGTGTAGGACATCCTCCCAAGGGGTGAGAGTAGACAATAGTCAAAGAGATGACTGTCATAAGACACACTGTCAATGGTGGAAAGTGGTTAGTGGCCAAAGAGACTATTGTGTATTGCAGAGTTTTGAGAGATGAAAGCAGACAGTGCATGAAGTGCCCATTGTCACAAAACTTTCACTCAAGGGATGAGATTGGAGAATGTCCAAAGACACCATCATGCCAACCAACATGTTAAGCAGGCTTTATACTGTTTTTGAAACCTCTAAAAGACGTTTTACAAGACATTTTTTGTCAAGATGACTGACAGGCCTATTTAGATTGACTGTCAGAGCAGAGGAATATGGCATGTTTTTATTCTTTACCAGAATCCGTCAATGAGATATTAATATTACAAACTTTATACGTTGTCTAATAATGTCTTCTAGGCACTTCAAAATGCCATGTTTCCATCCAAAACTAGTGAAAGATGTAGTATCTGCCACCCTTTCCCTCAAAAAGTCCTGCAGTTTCAGTTCTCAGTTGTGTAAGCTGCTGATTCTTCTAGAGGAATTCATATGTAATGACCTCTAAGCCTTCTAATAGCTAAGTAGATACCAAGCATAAGTACTGTGCTGCCTATTACGTAAGCAAGTAATGATGTATTATACTTGTATGTATATGTGTACAAATACACACACATACACACAATCCCAACAACACATATAAGACATTTATTTACAAACTGTCTACCAGATACATCCACCTTTGACATGGTGATACAACATGGTCTTTGACAAAGTTTGTTCTCTGGGATCCTGCAATGGAATTTTTAAATTGCAAACCATGTCATCATATTTTAAATAAGATTATAGTCTTGTGTTTTGTTGCATTTATTGGTATCCTTGGACATGGGTTGGACATAAGAGTGGGATTATTGTAAGATTTTGATGTGTATAACATGTCCTGGAGTTGTAATATTCCAAAAGGTAGGAAAGCTGCCAAGAGTGGGGCATGAGGCAAGACCTAGAAGGGCAAAGCAAGGGAATATGAGTTTATAGACAGGCACAGTAGTGACCTAAATTTTTTCTTCTTTTGTCCCTGGTGTAGGGCACTGAGTGTGCCTTCAGTTTGTAATGTTCATTGATAGTACACAAAGGAATTTCTTAGACTTCAAACAGATCCCTTCCCTACAAGGTCACTGCTATAGAAACAAGATAAATGAATGATTATATTTCTAGTAAAGTTACCTTGAAGCTCTGTAGTCCATTAAAATCATGTGGAAAACAATACAGAAACAGTTGCCTCTATCTCAAAGTACATTCAAGTGTGTTATAGAATTTTGTAGTCCTCAGCAAAGTGGAGGCTTCCCAGAAGTTCACCCAGAATCCTTCTGTAGCAACTCCTTTAAATACCAATCCCCTGCACCTTCTTAGTGCATCTGATAAGCTTTCCCATATCCTCAATTTCTACCACAAATTATCAGACTTCTCCTCACCATTATTCTATTTGTTCTCAGTCCAGCATTCCTCTTTACATGGGCAGCTCCCAGCACAGTCATTTAACTCAAGCCAGGTCTTGTAGGATTACTTTTGTTTTTTTCTTGGGATTCTTTCATAGTTAGAATGAAGGATACCTCACTCTTAGGATGACTGGCACTTAAGCTGCATAGTTCTTATTTGTTGAGGCCATTTTTAGAAGTCACATACACTTATTGGATGTACACCTTGGGTGTCATTAGTACCTCCTCATCTGTGAAAATAAGAACTATTGCGATTGGCAAATGTTGCCTTGAGTACAGACTGAAAAATTTTGCTCTCTTGGGTCCATTGTTGAGCTCAGACCCCTAAGATATGTGTTTGAAGATAACAGAAATAGGATGGAAACAAGCATGTAACTGAGTCAAGATTTCAGAATGGTCTCTGTAGAAGACATGATATTTGTCAACACACATAGAATGGGCTAATTTTCTTGATTTTATTATTCAATAGAATACACATATATCAAGATATCATATTTCCCAACATAAATTATAAAAATCAATTGAAAAATTAATTTAAAACCATTATACAAAGAGATGAATTTTAGCAATTTAGGAAAAGAAGGACTTTAAGAAGTTGCAAGAACAGCCCACGTATTCCTGAGCTGTAGATAACAATTCTCAGTTTTCATTGTTCATTTCAATGATATTAAAAATCTAAGACCCATTAACCATTGTGTCATTTGAATTCTATCCCGGTCTTTACATCCACTTGAAACCTTGGCCAGTCTCAAGACTGAATTTATGTCTCAATGTCTCCAATTATCATCCTCAGCATGGATTTCTCAGCTTAACTCTGAGCTTAATCACTACCCCACATGTTCTCTTGCATGCCTACCAGGCATCTCTTCACATCTATTATCGAACTCTGCAATGCACTGCATATACGTCTACATCTAAGCCCATTTACACAATGGATATTCATAGTTTCAGAGTTCATTATGTATGTTCCCCCTAAAATTGATTACAATATGAGCTCTCATTTTTATGATCAGTCTTATGCTCTACAGTTAGACATTAGTCAAGAGTGTTGCCCTACAGCTGGTTACTAAAAGAATCAATGCTTTATTTGACATCTCATGCCACAAAGCTGTTTATTACTGAATTGTGGTCACACTGTTACTTCCAAAAAGTATTGGCCATAATTTAATCTCTAAATCATTGTACGCAGATATTAACTGAGAGTGCTTACTCATACATATTTGCCAACTGGAATGAAGTAGTAAATCTCTAGGAAAAAGGCCTCATAATACTGGTGGCTAATACTCATTCCTTTTTTTAATTTTTTTATTCTACTCCACTACAAATTTAAAAGTAATGACATATCCTCACTATCCTTGTGATCTTATAATTATGTAGGGTTGTAAGAACTGGTATGTTCAAGGTATCAGCCTAGCAATAATTTCAAATGTTATTTTTAAGTATGGGACTGGGGAGATGGCTCAGTAGTTAAGATTACATACTGTTCTTACAAAGGAGCAGTGTGAGATTCCTAGCACCCATAATGGGAAGCTCACAGCTGCCTACAATTTCAGTTTTAAGAAATTCTAATGCTATTACAAATAAAGCTGCTACAAACATAGTTGAGCAGATGTCCTTGCTGTATGCTTGAGCATCTTCTGGATATATGCCTAGGAGTGGTATAGCTGGATCTTGATGAAGCACTATTCCTAATTGTCTGAGAAAGTACCAGATTGATTTCCAAAGTGGTTGTACAAGTTAACATTCCCACCAGCAGTGGAGGAGGGTTCCCCTTTCTCCATATTCTCTCCAGCATGTGTTGTCACTTGAACTTTTCATCTTAGCCATTCTGGTGGGAGTAAGGTGAAATCTCAGGGTTGTTTTGATTTGCATTTCCCTTATGACTAAGGACGTTGAACATTTCTTTAAGTGTTTCTTGGCCATTCGATATTTCTCTGTTGAGAACTCTGTTTAGCTCTGTATCCCATTTTTAAATTGAATTACTTGATTTGTTGCTATTTAACGTCTTCAGTTCTTTATATATTCTGGATATTAGCCCTCTGTCAGGTATAAGGTTGGTGAATATCTTTTCCCAATCTGTAGACAGTCGTTTTGACAACAGTGTCCTTTGCTTTACAGAAGCCTTTCAGTTTCATGAGGTCCCATTTATTGGTTGTTGATCTTAGAGCCTGTGCTATTGGTGTTCTGTTCAGGAAGTTGTCTCCTGTGCCAATGAGTTTCAGGCTCTTCCCCACTTTTTCTTCTAATAGGTTTAGTGTGTCTGGTTTTATATTGAGGTCTTTGATCCACTTGGACTTTAGTTTTGTGTAGGGTGATAAGTATGGATGTATTTTCATTTTTCTGCATGTAGACATCCAGTTAGACGAGCACCATTTGTTAAAGATGCTATCTTTTTCTGGAAACAGTTCAGATGCCCCTCAGTTGAGGAATGGATGTAGAAATTGTGGTACATCTACACAATGAAATATTACTCAACAATAAAAAACAAGGAAATCATTTACAGGTAAATTGGGGGAACTGGAAAAGATCATCTTGAGTGAGCTATCCCTGAAGGAGAAAGACACACAGGATAAATACTCACTCATAAGTGGATATTAGACTCACTCATAAGTGGATATAGGATAAACATACTAAAATCCGTACATCTAAGGAAGCTAATAAAGAAGGAGGACTCTGGCTAAGATGCTCAATCCCCATTCTGAAAGGCAAAGGACATCTGAGGAGGGAGAAAACAGGAAACAGGCCATGAGCCTACCACAAAGGGCCTCTGAAAGGCTCTACTCTGCAGGGCATCGAGGCAGATGCTGAGACTCATAGCCAAACTTTGGACAGAGTGCAGGGAATCTTATGAAAGGAATAGGAGATAGTAAGACTTGGAGAGGACAGGAGCTCCACAAGGACAGCAACAGATCCAAAAAGCCTGGGCACAGGAATCTTTTCTGAGACAGATACTCCAGCCAAGGACCACTCATGTAGTTGGCCTGGAACCCCTGCACAGGGGTAGCCCAGGACAGTTCAGTATCCAAGTGGGTTCCCAGTAATGGGGACAGGGACTGTCTCTGACAGGAACTGATTGGCCTGCTCTTTGACCACGACCCCACTTCTGAGTGGGGATCAGCCTTATCTGGCCACAGAAGAAGACAATGCAGGCACTCCTGCTGAGACCTGATAGACTACAGTCAGAGGGAAGGGGAGGAGGACCTCCCTTATCAGTGTACTGGGGGAGGGGCACAGGTGGGGAAAAGGGAGGGAGGGTGGGATTGGGAGAAGAGGAGTGAGGGAGCTACAGGGAGGATACAAAGTGAATAAACTAATTAATAAAAATAAAATAATTTATAAAAAAGAAAAAGAAAGAAATCCTAATGCACTCTTTTTATCTTTGTAGGCACCCATAAGAATGGATGTAAAAATATCAAGACACAAGAATATTAATAAAAATAAACCAATAATTTATATTTTATAAATATGAAAAACATAGGTCTCATATTTTTGAAAATATTGAATTTAAAATGTAACCATAGGAAAATCATTTAGTAAGCAATAATAAATTCCCACACAAGGTAGTAATTTTACAAAGAAAGAGGGATGTTTCAATAGAGTATGGTATCATCACAAAATCTGGTATGTCACTAGGCTTTAGGAATGAACTTGAGGCTAGACCCCCTAGATACAAATCCACTAAGATAGCATAACTTTAGAAATTTAGCACAAGTTTTCTCTGCTCTTCCTGCTCCCGCCTCTCTCTCAGATCTCAGAGTCTTCGTATGCATCTCAGGCTTGCCTCAAACTTACAAACCTCTTGCCTCAGGCTCCCAAATCCTGGAGCCAGAAGCCCATAGCACCAATATGTTTTGACTTGACTCAGTTGTACTTTATAGGTTGTCTTTGTTCTCCATTTATTCTAAGTTCTTCTGGTTCAGATGCTTTAGCATTGGTGTTAATGTTCTCATTGCAGACCGAGTGATGTTAAGTCACCCTGCCTAATTCCTAGGAAGCTCAACGTAAAAAATGCACATGATACAACTCTGCAATTTCCTTAGCCCCACCCATATAAAGCAACAACAATCATGGCTCAGATAACTAACTAAAAAAAAAGCATCTAGATGCTAAGGGAATTACAAGTGTATAAGAGCTGTTAGAATCAGTCTGGGCCAAATCAGTATTAACAGCATAGGCTCATGCATTTGACTTCAATAGGCCAATTAAACCAATAGGTGTAACTAAAAGCAGACAGCAAAAGGATCTGTTTAATGTTACTACACTAGGAAGAAGATAAATAATGATATACAGTGAAGCCCAACCTCTCATTATGGTCGGTATGAGGCTTAGATTTAAATAGAAGACAAAGGCTATCCATGGCTAAGCAGTCTTGACCAAGGTATTGTTCTCCCTATTATTGATCTGTTATCATCTCAGCTTTGGTCTCTCCTGCAAGATTTGATCATATACCTGAAGTCTTTACTTGGGAGATGAGCTCCTCCTCTGGCTGGAACCAGGCTGTATTGTTTTCCATTCTTATAGCATAAGATTCCAGGGGTAGGGATTCCAGTTTCCTATTAAAACACAGAACCACTGTATCAATAGTCTGTTAACGAAAGAGAATGGCATAAAAGTCTCTTTAGAACACCTCCATTCCTGCCAGGAGGGTTGTACTCCTCACTCTTTGTTACACCTCATTTTTTTAAATATATATTTTTTATTTATTACAATTTATTCATTATGTATCCCAGCTGTAGCTCCACTCTCAGCCCCTCCCAATCTCACCCTTCCTCCCTCCCTCATCTCTTCCCATGCCCCTTCCCCAGTCCACTGATGGTGGAGGACCTCTTCCCCTTCCATCTGACCCTAGTGTATCAGGTCTCATCATGACTGTCTTTCATAGTCTTACTCTTTGGCCTGGTCACCACTTTTTGAAGAAGAATATTCCTGTGACTATAACAAATATTTTAAACAGATACAAAGAAGACTCCAGGTTAGAATGGTTCCCATAATGTTAATTAATCATGCATAATAACCAGTTCTCCATTACCTGTTGGCTTCAGTTGTTTCTCTACAGGCTGGCACAATTGACTCCATTTTTAAATGTTTACTTAGAAACAGAAGCCTTAAACTTATAATCCTTGTTCAGCTCCCCAAGCACTGGCTATGCTCAATGTGACTTTAATTCTAACATGCACACGTCTTGTTTCAGAAAATTATTTCCTGGAAATGTCATTGATTAACAAACTGGTGATTTGTTTTTATTGCCTTTTAATACTGGCATGAGATCTGTCTCAGTTGGTCTGATCTGATCCCACATTGGGGTGTGCTTGTGTGACAAATATCAAGGAATTAGTGCCAATAACACCCCTCAGAGACAATTTTACTAAGATATATAGAGAGTGACTTAGTGGGAGTCCATATTGTATTTTACTTCTGTCTGTCCTGTGGATGATGTCCTAGTGTCTCAAATCTATTTTTGAAGTTCTTTTGTTAGTTTTTTTTTTACAATGTTCACAAATAGCAGTTAGTTACAAAGCTTTACATAATACAGCCACCAATAGAAAATACTTCAGTACTTCTGCTGAATGTTAGCAGACAGTATTTAAGCTTTACAAAACTGCAGTGAACAGGAACAGACATTTACAGAAAGCCAGCCTCTTAGTTTAGAGAAGTTAAGTCTCTGTTTCCAGGTGTGCATGGAGAACGCAGTGTAAAGCCATGTCTGTGGTCTGTGCTCAGTCTGAATAGTCATGATGCAGTTAGGAATGCCCTACCACAAACCTGGGAAAAGTTAGAAAGCACTGCCAATTTGGGTTTGGAGGACACCAGCTTAGCAAAGTGCCTTCCTAAACCTTGCATCTTCGAAGGCTTATATACTGCAATATGCTGAATACATATTAAAAAGGTAGCAATAGTTAACATTGTTACAAATAAAAGTGTGGCTTTTACATTTGAATAAAAAGTTAAAATATTTGGTTCAGTAACAACGCACTGATAAGATCAAAGTTTTGGACTGCTTACAAATTTAGGGAACTGTGCCTATAAGGCACCCTTTCACATATTCATCGACCATTTTCATACCTTCATTGCAGAAATGTAAAATGTAATATGGTAAAATATGGTTATTTGTTCTTACAAAGTACTGAACTGTGGTCTGGGGAGGCGGATTAGTCAGTGAAGCCATTGCTGTGCAAGCATAAGGACACAAGTAACGCATCCACATAAAAGTCAGACGTGGGGATGTGGCCTGCAACATCAGCATTGACAGGGAGAGACGCAGAGAGGCACACTGCTGGTGCTTGCTGGTCCCCACCTACCTGAAAAGTGGGCTCCAAGTTCAGTGAGAGACTATCCCCCAAAATAAGGTGGAAGTCTGCTCTCATACAGCAAAGAGAGGATTGAGAAAAGAAAGGGTCCACAGTGGGTGTGGCCTCTGCTCCACCGCTCTATTTGGGGAGGGGCAATATAGAAATTTAGTACAGTGGAAACTCCGTGCAGTGACCCTAGTGAACTCTCTTAGTAGTGGGGGATACCTCGAGGCTGACCTGGCCATCTTCTACAACCAAGCAAGGTTCCCAGCAGTGGAACTGAAACGGCAACACAGCCACAAAACCTTCGACCTACAATTTGTACTGCCTGCAGGATGTGCTGGATTAACGGCCATGCAGAACTTGTAGGAGTGGCCAACCAGTGACTGGTCCAAATAGGTCACACCACAAGAAGGAGTCCACACTAAGAGGGAGCCCACCTGTGGCACTGCAAGGATGTCCAGGAACCAGAGGATTGTCATCCCAGACACCAAGGATAGAAACAATAATAACTGAGAAAGAAAAAAGTCAATGAAATGATTCCTAATAATTATACTCATAAATCGGTGCCTGGTCCAGTTGTCATAAGAGAGGCATCATCTGTCAGCTGATAGGAGCAGAAGTAGAGACCCACAGACAGACACTGGGTGGAGCCAGGGGAACTGGGAAGAAGACTGAAGGAAAAATTGTAGGAGCCAGAGGGATCAAGAACACCAGGAGAACACAGGCCACAGAATCAACTAAGGAGAGCTCACAGGGTCTCACAGAGACTGCAGCGTTATACGACTGACTAGATCCTCTGCATATATCTTATGGTTGTATATTTTGATGTTCTTTTGTGACTCCCAACTGTAGGAGTGGGTGTGTATCTTTTGCCTGTGCTTGGGACCCTTTTCCTCCTACTGGGTTACCTGTCCAGCCTTGATCTAAGGCTTTGTGCCTAGTCTTACTGTGACTTGTAAGGCAGATATTCCTGGGAGGCTCGCTCTTTTATTTGTTTTTTTTTTTCCAAGGGAATTTGAGGAAGGTCCTCCTCCCCCTTCCATCTGACCCTAGCTTATTTGGTCTCATCAGGACTGGCTGCATTGTTGTCCTCTGTGGCCTGGCTGGTGAGGCTGCTCCCCCATTAGGGGGAGGTAATCAAACAATCAGCCACTGAGTTCATGTGAGAGACAGCCCTGCTCCCATTACTAAGGAACTCACTTGGATACTGAGCTACCATGTGCTACATGTGAGCAGGGCTTCTAGGGAATATACATGAATGGTCCTTGGCTGGTGTATCAGTCTCAGAAAAGAGCCTTGTGCCCAGACTTTTTGGATCTGTTGCGAGTATATACCCTGTGTCTTTCTGTTTCTGGGATACCTCACTCAGGATGATCTTTTCTAGTTCCCACCATTTGTCTGCAAACTTCATGATTTCCTTGTTTTTAATTGCTGAGTAGTATTCCATTGTGTAAGTGTACGACAATTCCTGTATCCATTCCTCCACTGAGGGACATCTGGATTGTTTCCAGTTTCTGGCTATTACAAATAAAGCTGCTACGAATATGTTTGAACAAATGTCCTTGTTGTGTACTTGAGCATAGTTTGGATATATGCCTAGGAGTGGTACAGCTGGATCTTGAGGAAGCACTATTTCTAATTGTCTGAGAATGAGCCAGATTGATTTCCAAAGTGGTTGTACAAGTTTACATTCCCAGCAGCAATGGAGGAGAGTTCCCTTTTCTCCACATCCTCTTCAGCATGTATTGTCACTTGAGTTTTTGATCTTAGCCATTCTGATGGGTATAAGGTGAGATCTTAGGATCTTTTTGATTTGCATTTCCCCCATGACTAAGGACATTGAGCATTTCTCATTTCTTTAACTGTTTCCCTGCCATTCTATATTCCTCTACAGAGAATTCTCTGTTTAGCTCTGTACCCCATTTTTTAAATTGGATTACTTGCTTTGTTGCTTTTTAACTTCTTGAATTCTTTATATATTCTGGATATTAGTCCTCTGTCAGATATAGGGTTGGTGAAGATCCTTTCCCAATCTGTAGGCTGTAGTTTTGCTCTGACCACAGTGTTCTTTGCTTTACAGAAGCTTTTTATTTTCATGAGGTCCCATTTATTGATTGTTTATTTTAGAGCTTGTGCTGTTGATTTTCTGTCATTGAGTTCTAGGCTCTTCCCCACTTTTTCTTCTAACTGATTTAGTGTACTTGGTTTTATGTTGAGGTCTTTGATCGACTTGAACTTTAGTTTTGTGCATACAACCTTTTCTTTATTAGCATTTGGAGGTAAAGTAAGGAAACTGAAAGGCAAATATCCATAAATAATTCATTAGACCATTCATTGAAAATCAAATGCAGTTTAAGTGTTCTCATTCAAAAATCATAATTTATGTGTTTAATACAATATAATTTACAAATCAGGAGTGGTGAGATAGCCCAAGTGAGATGGGTAAAGACACTTACTGACAAGCTTAGTAACCTCAGTTTGACACCTGGATCTCATGGTTTTTTTGTTGTTGTTGTTGTTGTTGTTGTTTGTTTTTTTGTTTTGTTTTGTTTTTTCATGTTTTAAAAAGAGAACATTCTCAAGCATGTAGCCCTCTGACTCTGCATGTCTGGCTTAGCATGCACACTCCCCATACATATACGTACAATAAAATACATAAATGTAATAAAAATTCTGCTGCAAATCAGACATCACAGTGGTGTGTGTATGTGCCTGTGTGCAAATGTGCTTGACAAATTAGGCATGTGTTCAGGCAAGAGGGGTCAAAGCTGGTTTCTTCTTTTTTTTTTAAATTTTTTATTAATTACACTTTATTCATTTTGTATCTCCCCATAAGCCCCTCCCTCCTCCCCTCCCGATCCCACCCTCCCTCCCCTTTCTGCATGCATGTCACTCCCCAAGTCCACTGATAGGGGACGTTCTCCTCTTCTTTCTGATCTTAGTCTATCAGTTCTCATCAAAAGTGGCTGCATTGTCCTCTACTGTGGCCTGGTAAGGCTGCTCCCCCCTCAGGGGGAAGTGATCAACGAGCAGGCCAATCAGATTATGTCAGAGGCCGTCCCTCCTCCCATTACTATGTAACCCACTTGGACACTGAACTGCCATGGGCTACACCTGTGCAGGGGTTCCAGGTCATCTCAACGAATAGTCTTTGGTTGGAGTATGATTTTCTGGGAAGTTCCCTGTGTTCAAATTATCTTGTTCTATTGCTGTCCTTGTGGAGTTCCCATACCCTCCAGCTCTTACTATTTCCCACTTCTTACATAAAATTCCATTCACTCTGCCCATCAGTTGGCCATCAGGCTCAGCATCTGCTTTGACAGTCTATACTGAAGAAGCTTTCAGAGGCCCTCTGTGGCAGGTTTCAAGGTTGTTTCCTGTTTTCTTCTGGCTTTCAGAGGCCCTCTGTAGCAGGTTCCAAGGTTGTTTCCTATTTTCTTTTTCTTCTGATGTCCATCCTCTTTGCCTTTCAGGATGGGGATTGAACATTTTAGCTAGGGTCCTCTCTTTTGCTTAGTTTGTTTAGATGTACAGATTTTAGTGGGTTAATTTATATTGTATGTTTATATGAGTGAGTATATACCATGTGTGTCTTTTTGCTTCTGGGACAACTCACTCAGGATGATCCTTTCCAGGTCCCACCATTTACCTGCAAATTTCATGATTTCCTTATTTTTCATTGCTGAGTAATACTCCATTGTATAGATGTACCACAGTTTCTGCATCCATTCTTCAGTTGAGGGGCATCTGGGCTGTTTCCAGCTTCTCGCTATTACAAATAAAGCTGCTACAAACATGGTTGAGCAAATGTCCTTTTTGTGTACGTGTACCTCTTTTGGGTATATGCCTAGGAGTGGTATGGCTGGATCTTGAGGAAGCGCTATTCCTAGTTGTCTGAGAAAGCGCCAGATTGATTTCCAGAGTGGTTTTACCAGTTTACATTCCCACCAGCAGTGGAGAAGGGTTCCCCTTTGTCCACAACCTCTCCAGCATGTGTTGTCCCTTGAGATTTTCATCTTGGCCATTCTGATGGGTGTAAGGTGAAATCTCAGGGTTGTTTTGATTTGCATTTCCCTAATGGCTAATGAGGTTGAGCATTTCTGTAAGTGCTTCTCTGCCATTCGATATTCCTCTGCAGAGAATTCTCTCTTTAGCTCTGTTCCCCATTTTTTAAGTGGATTACTTCGTTTGTTGCTTTTCAGCTTGTTTAGTTCTTTATATATATTGGATATGAGTCCTCTGTCAGATAAAGGGTTGGTGATGATTCTTTCCCAATCTGTAGGCAGTCGCTTTATTTTGATGATGGTGTCCTTTGCTTTACAGAAGCTTTTCAATTTCATGAGGTCATATTTATTGATTGTTGCTCTTGGAGCCTGTGCTGTTGGTGTTCTGTTCAGGAAGTTTCTCCTGTACCAATGAGTTCTAGGGTATTCCCCACTTTTTTTTCTAGCCGATTTAATGTGTCTGGTTTTATGTTGAGGTCTTTGATCCACTTGGAGTTCAGTTTTGTGCAGGGTGATAAGTATGGATCTATTTTCATTTTTCTACATGTAGACATCCAGTTGGACCAGCACCATTTGTTGAAGATGCTATCTTTTTTCCATTGTATGGTTTTGGCATCTTTGTCAAAAATCAGGTGTCTGTAAGTGTGTGGGTTTATTTCTGGGTCTTCTGTTCAATTCCATTGATCCACCATTCTGTTTCTATGCCAGTACCATGCAGTTTTTATAACTGTTGCTCTATAGTACAGCTTGAGATCAGGGATGGAGATACCTCCAGAAGTTCTTTTATTGTAGAGGATTGTTTTAGCAATTCTCGGTTTCTTGTTATTCCATATGAAGTTGAGAATTTTTCTTTCCAGGTCTGTAAAGAATTGTGTTGGCAATTTGATGGGAATTGCATTAAATCTGTAGATTGCTTTTGGTAAGATGGCCATTTTTACTATGTTAATCCTGCCAAGCCATGAGCATGGGAGATCTTTCCATCTTCTCATATCTTCCTCTAATTCTTTCTTCAGAGACTTGAAATTTTTTTCATACAAGTCTTTGACTTGCTTGCTTAGGGTTACACCAAGGTACTTTATGTCATTTGTGGCTATTGTGAATGGTGTTGCTTCTCTAATTTCTTTCTCAGCCCTTTTGTCTTTTGTATACAGGAGTGCTACTGATTTTTTTGAGTTAATTTTGTATCCGGCCACTTTGCTGAAGGTGTTTATCAGCTGTAGGAGTTCACTGGTAGAGTTTTTGGGGTCACTCATATATACTATCATATCATCTGCAAATAGTGATAATTTGACTTCTTCCTTTCCCATCTGTATCCCCTTGATCTCCTTCGACTGTCTTATTGCTCTAGCAAGGACTTCCAGCACTATGTTGAAGAGATATGGAGACAGTGGGCAGCCTTGTCTTGTCCCTGATTTCAGTGGGATTGCTTTAAGTTTCTCTCCATTCAGTTTGATGTTGGCTATAGGCTTGCTGTATATCGCCTTTACTATGTTTAGATATGTGCCTTGTATCCCTGATCTCTCCAGTACTTTAAACATGAATGGATGTTGGATTTTGTCAAATGCTTTTTCAGCATCTAGGGAGATTATCATGTGGTTTTTTTCTTTCAGTTTGTTAATATGGTGGATCACATTGATGGATTTCAGTATACTGAACCACCCCTGCATACCTGGGATGAAGCCTACTTGGTCATAGTGGATAATATCTTTGATGTGTTCTTGGATCCGGTTTGCAAGTATTTTGTTAAGTATTTTTGCATCAATGTTCATAAGGGAGATTGGCCTGAAATTCTCTTTCTTTGTTGAGTCTTTGTGAGGTTTAGGTACCAAGGTGATTGTGGCTTCATAGAATGAGTTTGGTAATGTTCCTTCTGTTTCTATTTTGTGGAATAGTTTGAAGAGAATTGGAGTTAGCTCTTCTTTGAAGGTCTGGTAGAATTCTGCACTGAAGCCATCTGGTCCTGGGCTTTTTTTGGATGGGAGACTTTTGATGACTGCTTCTATTTCTTTGGGGGATATAGGACTATTTAATTGATTTACCTGGTCCTGATTCAGCTTTGGTGAGTCAAATCGATCAAGAAAATTGTCCATTTCATTTAGATTTTCAAATTTTGTGGCATATAGACTTTTGAAGTAAGTCCTAATGATTGTTTGGATTTCCTCAGTGTCTGTAGTTATGTCCCCCTTTTCATTTCTGATTTTGTTGATTTGGGTGGTGTCTCTCTGCCTTCTAGTTAGCTTGGCTAAGGGTTTGTCGATCTTGTTGATTTTCTCAAAGAACCAGCTCTTGGTTTCATTGATTCTTTGAATTGTTTTATTTGTTTCTAATTGATTGATTTCAGCCCTGAGTTTGATTATTTCCAGCCGTCTACTACTTTTTGGTGTGTCTGCTTCTTCTTTTTCTAGGGTTTTTAAGTGGGCCATTAAGTTGCTTGAATGAGCTGTCTCAAATTTCTTCTTGAAGGCACTTAGTGCTATGAACTTTCCTCTTAGCACTGCTTTCATTGTGTCCCACAAGTTAGGGTATGTTGTGTCTTCATTTTCATTGAGTTCTAGAAAGGCTTTAATTTCTTTCTTTATTTCTTTCCTGACTCAGCTGTCATTTAGTAACAAGTTGTTCAGTTTCCATGTGTGTGTAGGCTTTTTGCTATTTCTGTTGTTGTTGAAGTCCAGCTTTATTCCATGGTGATCAGACAGGATACAAGGGATTATTTCAGACTTCTTGTATCTGTTGAGGCTTGCTTTGTGACCAACTATATGGTCTATTTTGGAGAAGGTTCCATGAGGTTCTGAGAAGAAGGTAAATTCTTTTGTGTTTGGGTGTAAAGTTCTGTAGATGTCTGTGAGGTCCATTTGATTCATGACCTCTGTCAGAGATATTGTTTCTTTGTTTAATTTCTGTTTTGTTGACCTGTCCTTTGTTGAGAGTGGGGTGTTGAAGTCTCCCACTATTAATGTGTGAGGATCTATATGTGGTTTAAATTTTATCAATGTTTCTTTTACAAATGTGGGTGCTCTTGTATTTGGGGCATAGATGTTCAGGATTGTGATGTCTTCCTGGTGGAATTTTCCCTTGATGAGTATGAAGTGTCCTTCCTCATCTCTTTTTATTAATTTTGGTTGAAAGTCTATTTTATCAGATATTAGAATGGCTACTCCTGCTTGTTTCTTGGGTCCATTTGCTTGGAAAGTCGTCTTCCAACCTTTTACCCTCAGGTAATGTCTATCTTTGTGTCTTAGGTGTGTTTCTTGTATGCAACAGATTGCTGGGTTTTGTTTACATATCCATTATGTTAATCTATGTCTTTTTACTGGAGTGTTGAGTCCATTGATGTTGAGAGAGATTAATGACCAGTGGCTGTTAGATCCTTTATTTTTGATGTTGGCTGTGTTCATAAGATTGTGTGCTTGGTTGCTTTTTGTTTTGCTGTAGTAAGGTTAATTATTTCCTGTGTTTTCTTGACAGAAGCTAATTTTCTTGGGTTGTATTTTCCCTTCCAGTATCTTCTGTAATGCTGGATTTGTGTGTAGGTATTGTTGAAATTTGTTTTTGTCATTGAATATCTTGTTTTCTCCGTCTATGAGGACTGAGAGTTTTGCAGGGTATAGTAGTCTGGGTTGACATCTGTGTTCTCTTAGAGTTTGCATGATATCTGTCCAGGCCCTTCTGGCTTTCATAGTTTCTTTTGAAAAGTCAGGTGTGATTCTAATGGGTTTGCCGTTATATGTCACTTGGCCTTTTTCCCTTGCAGCTTTTAGTATTTTTTCTTTGTTCTGTATACTTCCTGTTTTGATTATTATGTGGCGGGAGGATTTTCTTTTCTGGTCAAATTTGTTGGGTGTTCTGTAGGCCTCATGTATCCTTATTGGCTTCTCCTTTAACTTGGGGAAATTTTCTTCAATGATTTTGTTGAACATATTTTCTGGGCCTTGGAGAAGGGAGTCTTCTTTTTCCTCTATTCCTATTATTCTTAGGTTTTGTCTTTTCATATTGTCTTGGATTTCTTGGACGGTCTGTGTCAGGAATTTTTTGGATTTAACATTGTCTTTGACAGATACATCGATTTCTTCCATTGTATCTTCTACACCTGAGATTCTTTCTTCCATTTCTTGAATTCTGTTGGTTATGCTTACCTCTGTAGTTCCTGTTTTCTTCCCTAAATTCTTCCTCTCCATTATTTCCTCCATTTGTGTTTTCTTTAATTTTTCTAGTTCTATCTTCAGGTCTTGAGTTGTTTTGTTTACTTCCTTCACCTGTCTGCTTGTATTTTCCTCTTTTTCTTTTAGTTCCTTCAACTCTGTCTCTTTGATTTCTTTCAGTGATTTAATTATTTCTTCTCTGAAGGCCACAAGCTGTTTGGCTGCATCTTCCCGTATTTCTTCACGGATGGCCCTAATCTGCTTGTCTTTATCTTCCTCCATTTCTTTACGGATAGCCATGATCTGTTTGGTTTTATCTTCCTCTAATTCTTTACGTATTTTATCTGTTTCCTCTATTATTCTCTTCATCAACATAGATGTAAGGTCATCTTCTTGATTTTCTATTATTCTGCATTGTTCAGGGCTGGGGTTTGCCCCTGGATGGCTGGGTTCTGGAGATGCCATATTGCTCTGTCTTTTGTTGGTTGAGCCTTTACACTGACCTCTACCCATTGGGCTGATTTAGGTGTTGGCTGTTAGTTTCTGTGCTTCCTGGAGTCCTGAGGTAGAGAGTATCACCTTGGCCGAAAGATGGTTTTTCCTGAAGGAGTCCTTCTCTGCTTTTTGGTTATCGTCACTGTATGGCCAGTGTTTCTCAGGAGTTGCCACTGCTCACCTCAGGTTTATAGCCCTGAGTAGTAGCTGTGGTCTATGTTAGGCAGGGGGGGGATCTCCTCTTACCCATAGAAGTTCTCAAGACAGCTGTCCCACTGCTGGGTTTCTTGTTATAAATTTAGTGTGCTGCTGCTCACTAAATTTCCATGTACAGTCCTCTTGAAGAAACTGCTGATTCCCTAGCTGTGGGGTTTTCTCCCAACAGGGAAACTCAGTCTGTTATTCTGGGGCGCACAGTTCTGTCCGGGAAAGTGGGAGGTGCACTCAGCAAGTCTCTGGGCCAAAGGCTGAGTGTTCCGCTCTGGACCTGGAGAATGTGCCCCCAGGTTGCTCTGGTCTGGAGGCTGGGTGCCTCACTCTGGACCAGAAGCTGTGTGTCTCTGTCTGGGATGGTGGGTGCAGGCACCGATCTGATCTAGATGCTGTGGGTGCAGCCCCCCCCCCGAAGGATCAGGGATTCCCACAGTTTTGGCAGTCTAGCCAGGGACAACTGGCCGATCCCTGGCACAGTATCTGAGGGCTGCTGTAATGGCTCTTTGGCTCCTGCAGGTCCCGAGGATGCAGCTGTGTGTCCCAGTGCCCCAGGGGAACTCAACAATGGCGGCAGAGCACAGCGCTCCTGCCTGCACTAGAGTCTGCGTGAGTCCAGGAAGTGTTTTGGTGCTGGGTGTCCTAAGCGTTAGAGCTGCTGACCCCCTCCACTGGCGGTTTCCTCCTGCCAGAGACACGCAGTCTGGTGCCCTGGTGCCCTGGTGCCCACAGTTCTATCTGAGGCGGCGAATCACGCGCGCAGGCAGGGCTCAGTGCAGGCGCCAGTTCCCGGCTCTGGGTCCGTGCTGACTCTTGGGGTACCCGCGGAACCCGAGTCTTTTCCAGGGGATGTCTGGGTAACCTGGGGTCGGTCCCAATTGTTTCCTGCTCCGTGGGGTTATCTCTCGACTGGGAAATCCAGTCTATGGTGTTGTGGGCCCACAGTTCAGTCTGGGACCGTGACCAGATCGCGCTGGCATGTAGCTCTGGGCTGACGACCAAGCGCCTGGCGGAACAGGGATCTCTTCCGCGGTTTAGCTGGGTGAGTTAAAGCTGATTGAATCCCCCACCGTGGGGTGTCCTCTCACCTGTGAAACACAATCACTTGTGTTTTATGGCCACGAGTTCCGATTGCTGGTCACTGTGTCAATCCTGCTGTGCTGCTCCTCAGAATGAGAGTCCTCCTGGCGCCGCCATCTTGCCCCGCCTCCAACAAAGTCTGGTTTCTTCTATTAATGAGTTTCAGCCTGTATTTTTCTGAGAGAGAATATCTCAGTGAACTTTGAGCTTGCCAGCAGGTACCATGGATCTACTTATCTTTATCTTCCCTTCCTTTGCCCCACTGAACTTTTATTTGAGTCCTGAGATCTAAATTCAGGTCTTCATGTTTGTACAGCTCTAGCTCCCAGACATTTGATTTTAAGCCTATTTATATAATTTTGAATGCTCTGCGGGCAAATAAATTTCGCTGTCACCTCATTTCATTTATTCAAGGCTTTCATTAAAGTCCCTTCACACACTGAGAATTAATTGCAGCTTTTTAAATTATTATGTTTATAATTGAAACAAAATTACATCATTCCACCCTGCCTCTCCTCCCTCCAGTTTTTCCCATGCTCCTCCACTCTTGAGTCAATTTCCTGCTTTGATTATTAGCTAACTGTAGCTTTTTAAAACAAATTAAATTAAATTAAAATGATGCATCTTACAAAGCAATCTGAAAACCAAAAAATAAAGCAGTTATGTTGATATAAATAAATTACAAATGTCAATTGTTACTTTTTATTATAGTCATTCAATTTAAATATTCATTTAAAAAGAAATGATAGAAATCCTTCATGTTAATGAAAATTCTTTATTATCTTTGTGTGCTTATGTGTGTATGTGTGCGTGTGTGTGTTTATCCATGTATGTGCACTCACACAGAGACCAGATATCCTACTCTTAACACTTCTTACTTGAAATTGGGTTTGTCATTGAATCTGTAGCTAGTTTGGGGGCCATCAGGCCTTAGGATTCTCCTGTATTCTCCTTCCAAAGCTCTGCAATTTCATGCCTATAGGATCATGTCTGGCTTTTTCGGTGCGATGGGTACTGGGGATTTGAACTTAGGTCCTTACATTTGTTCAGCAACTATCTTACCCAAGCCCTCCTTTGCAATTTTGTTAGTATTCTCAAAAAGCAAATCCTAATCTTATGCTGAAATGATTACAGCCATATGCTGAATGTACCATCTTTCCTTTCTTTCTTTCTTTCTTTCTTTCTTTCTTTCTTTCTTTCTTTCTT
>NW_026585504.1:56790692-56800513 GCF_907164565.1 Psammomys obesus | reverse complement strand
CTTTCTTTCTTTCTTTCTTTCTTTCTTTCTTTCTTTCTTTCTTTCTTTCTTTCTCCTTCCTTCCTTCCTTCCTTCCTTCCTTCCTTCCTTCCTTCCTTTCATTCTTTTTCTTTCTTTCTTTCCTTTTTTTTGGTATACCCCACCTTTATAAAAAGTTAGTTGTATAGATTTGTTTCTGTGTTCTCTATTTTGATATGAAGTTCTAAATAACTGTCTTGGTGCTGGGGAGGTGGAGGTTAGGAGTATTAGCCACCAAAGGGTGTCAACCCACCCTGGCACATCAAGTTTCAGCAGGAGGAAGTGCAGTATTCTCTCCCACTGAGTCAAACAAATGGAGACTCGGAGGGTGGGAGTGGAAGAAGAGGAAAAAATTAGTGGAAAAAGTGGAATTAGTATGGAAAGCACTCTGAAAGTACAGATAGCTGGACCCCTGTTAATGAATGTAGGCATGCCTTTTAATTTGCTTGTGTCTTATTTTATTCCTTTCATTGGTATTTTATTATAACTTCGTACTCACAACTTTCAACTTTTCCTTTTTCCTTTTTGATACAGAGTCTTACTCTACTCCTATGGCTAGCATGGAACTCAGTGTGTAACCCAGCATGGCTCTGAACTCAAAGTGTTCTTTCTGTCTCCGCCTCCTGAGAGCCAGTTTTATACATGTGTGGTACCGTTCCAAGTTTACTCTTTTTGTTTCTTAAGTAATAATTTGTCTTATTTTGAGAATTTCATTTGTATCTATAATAAAACATGATCATAGCTACACTTACTTCCTCTTTCTCTTGAGCCCTTTCAACATATACCTTTTCAAATATCATGTCTTCTCTCTTTTCTTTTTTTGAGAAAGGGTCTCACTATATAGCCCTGGCTGGTCTGGAACTCAGGGTGTAGAGAAGGATTACCTGAACCGTACATAGTTCGGCCTGCCTATGCCTCCTGAGTGACAAGATTAAAGGCATGTGCCACCATCATAGCCTAATTTCTGTTTTGGAAAGTTTATATTTAGGTTGAAGATATGGGAGTTGGTTTTATTGATTTTATATATTGACAAATTACAAAATTGGTTTAACTATTAGATAGTATCTTTGAGTTCTTATGATTTCCTGTTCATAAGATTCATGAAGTTTACAAACAAGGAAAGTTTTTCTTTCCCTACTTAAATACTTTTTTTTCCTTCTCTAATGGCTCTGGATAGGACTATTACTTGATTGAAAAGGCATATCAAGAATGGGTTTTAGAGGACAAGCTTCCTGCTTTCACTATTAAGTATGTGTAACACTAGCCATGCCATTATGTTTTGCTTCTTTCTTTCTAGTATCATCTAGCTGATAAAAAAATATATATCTACCATGGAAGAATATTGTATTTTGTCAAAAAACTTATCAAATTACTTTTTAGTGCACCTATTCAGAGGACTGTGTAAACTATATGTATTCTATTAATGTGGTATATCACAGTAGTTAATTTTACAACTCAAGCATCTTTCTAAGCATCTTTCTTGTGTCCCAGCCCTAAGCACCCCAGTAGTGTACATGCTATTATAGGTGTGGGTTTGGATTTGCTTCTTTATATTTTGTTCAGTACATCTGTATCTCCATTCAGTAGTTTTGTATCTCCATTCATCAGACACATTGTTGAGTTGGTTTTCAGATCATTCCTTTTTTAATTTGTAATTTTAACTAATAGTTTATATTTAGTTATTGCATGTATATGTTTCTTCATCATATCCACTGTCCATTTCTCGTTATTACTTCCCTTCTAGTCCCTACAAACATATCTCTAAACATATTTACATAAATGTGGTGTCATCCACTGGGGGCATGAACCACATCCTCCTCCAAAGGTAACCCTCCCTCTCTGAGCAGCCACCAACTGCCCCTCTTCAGCTAGAGGTGGGGCTTGGGAGGCTTCTCTCCCATGCCTGCTAAAATTTGAACTTGTTTGAATTCAGACTTTTTACAAAAATGTAAAAAGGATATGCAGGGAAAGACTGTAATTAGCTATGCAAGCCAAGGACTCTGTGTATTCTTTGGGTCTCTGTGGACATTGCCTGCTGTAAGTTTGTGTGTGTGTGTGTGTGTGTGTGTGGTTTCCCAGTTACAAATATTTATGAGTTTCAGGGTTACAATCTGTTGTTCCTTCTGGTGTCTTTGTGGAAGTACCACAATTTCTCTGTTGGCATAACATGCTGCAGAGCTGTCCTCATTTCTCAATGTCCCAGGAGCACCCAAGTGTACTGATAGGAGATATATACTGAGTTCAGTGGAACAGGAACGGGTTCTTTGGGCAGCCTCTTGATTTCTAGTTGGCAGAAAATTGGTTCTTTGTGCACTCTTCTCTTGCCTACCTGAAGCATAAAATTCTAGTCATGTTTTGTCCTGTTTGCAAGAATTCATAGTGTTTTAAGTGGGATGCTTATGTTAACAAACAAACTTATTTTATTTTAAGTGTATATGTGTGGGTACATGCAGAGGCTAGAAGAAGGTACCTGATCCTCTGGAGCTGGACCTGTAGGCAGTTGGAAGCTGTCTGACAAGAGTCCTGGGAACTGAACACAGGTCCTCTGCAATTGCAGGAAGTGTTGTTAGTTGCTAAGCCATATTTCTAGCCTCTCAATGGTACTCCTTAGTTATTTCAGTGAAGTCATCAGAGTTTTTGGGATAATGTGACTCTTCATTTCTGAAGTTTACATGAGTACTTTTTACTTCATAGAGAGCTGTGAAATTATTATGCAGGAGAATGGATTCTATTTTGTTGATGCAATTTCTTAAAAACTTTAGACTTTTAAAACTATTTATTATTACAGAACATTATATTCTCATTTGTAATGCATAAGAAATGTTTAGAGAACAATTCATAGTTGCTCTTTGCTTTAGTATTTTCCCTTCAATATTTTTCTATAAATCTTAAACCTTGCTGTCTTCCTATGTAAATAAGTTTTATTAACATTACATCCAATGCATTCTCCCACAAAACAATAAACTATTCATAGAATCACTTGAACTCTTGTGACATTAAGATATATGAATATTTCATGGTTTATTTGAGCATTTCCTAATCTTGAGACATTTTAATATTTTCCTTTTTGCTAGTGTTACAAAAAACAGTGAACGAATCCTGATTTTGTATCTTTACGTAAATTTGGACATGATCCAGCCAAATGGTCAAAGGTACAGAGTTTAAGTAAGATATTTTTGGTGCCAGTTGCATAACTTTGGACAATTTTCTATACATGTCCAATATCTGGTTACTTACCTATCAAATATGATAATATATTATACAATTTATAAAGACCTTTGTTCTAGATTAGTTAGAAACTAGTTGCTGCTACTTCTCTAGAAGGAAATTTTTTAGTTTTTTAATTTTAATTTTTTATATTAATTACAGTTTATTCACTTTACATCCCAGCTGTAGCCTCCACCCATTCCCCTCCTAATCCCACCCTCCCTACCTCTTGTTCTTCTATGCCTCTCTCCCAGTCCAGTGATAGCAGAGGCCCTCCTCCTCTCCCATCTGACCCAGTCTATCAGCTCTCGTCAGGACAAGCTTAATTGTCTTCCTCTGTGGACTGGAAAGGATACTCCCCCCTCAGGTGGAGATGATCAAAGAGCCAGCCCATGAGTCATGTCAGAGACAGTCCCTGTTCCAATTATCTTGGACACTGAGCTGCCATGGGCTACTTCTCTGCAGGGGTTCTAGGTTATGTCCATGCATGGTTCTGGGTTGTAGTATCAGTCTCAGAAAATAACCCTGGGCTCAGATTTCTTGGTTCTGTTGCTCTCCTTGTGGAACTCCTGTTCCCTCCAGGTCTTTCTCTCTCCCCCTTCTTTCATAAGATTTGCTGTACTCTGTCCAAAGTTTGGCTATGAGTCTTAATCTATGTTTTGATACACTGCTGAGGAGAGCCTTTCAGAGGCCCTCTGTGAAAGGCCCCTGGCCTGTTCCCGGTTTTCTTCCTCTTCCGATGTTCTTCTCATTTGCCTTTCTGAATGAAAATTGAGCATCTTACCCAAGGTCCTTCTTCTTGATTAGCCTCCTTAGGTGTACAAGTTTTAGTTTGATTATCCTATATTATATGTATAATATCCACTTATAAGTAAGTATGTACCACATATGTCTTTCTGCTTCTGGGATACCTCACTCAGGCTGATCTTTTCTAGTTCCCACCATTTGTCTGAAAATTTCATGATTTCCTTGTTCTTAATTGCTGAGTAGTATTCCATTGTGTAAATGCACCATAATTTCTATATCCATTCCTCCACTGAGGGATATCTGGATTGTTTCCAGTTTCTGGCTATTACAAATAAAGCTGCTACGAACATGGTTGTGCAAATGTCCTTGTTGCATACTTGAGCATCATTTGTATATATGCCTAAAAGTGGTATAGCTGGATCTTAAGGTAGCACTATTCCTATTTGTCTGAGAAAGCGCCAGATTGATTTCCAAAGTGGTTGTACAAGTTTACATTCCCATCAGCAATGGATTAGAGTTCCTCTTTCTCCACATCCTTTCCAGCATGTGTTGCCACTTGAGTTTTTGATCTTAGCCATTCTGATGGGTGTAAGGTGGAATCTCAGGATCGTTTTGTTTTGCATTTCCATAATGACTAAGGATGTTGAGCATTTCTTTAAGTTTTTCTCTGTTATTAGATGTTCCTCTACTGAGAATTCTCTGTTTAGCTCTGTATCCCATTTTTTTAATTGGGTTACTTGTTTGTTGTTGTTTAAATTCTTAAGTTCTTTATATATACTGGATATTAACCTTCTGTCAGATATAGGGATGGTGAAGAACCTTTCCCAATCTGTAAGCTGTCGTTTTGTTCTGATGACAGTGTCCTTGCTTTACAGAAAATTTTCAGTCTCTGAAGAAAAAAATAGAAGGTATTAGAAGATGGTAAGATCTCCCATGCTCATGGCTTGGCACGATTAACATAGTAAAAATGGCCATCTTACCAAAAGCAATCTACAGATTTAATGCAATTCCCATCAAATTACCAACACAATTCTTTATAGACCTTGAAAGAAAAATTCTTAATAAACAGTTTTATACAGATTTAAAAAATGGACCCTATGAATTATTGGCAAAAAAAGTCACTTTGGTGAATAAAATCTTAATGTTTTCTTCCTGAAAAAAAAATTCTCAACTTCATATGGAATAACAAGAAACCCAGAATCGCTAAAACAATCCCCTACAATAAAAGATCTTCTGGAGGTATCTCCATCCCTGATCTTAAGCTGTACTATAGAGCAACAGTAATAAAGACTGCATGGCACTGGCATAGAAACAGAATGGTGGACAAATGGAATCAGATAGAAGACCCAGAAATAAACCCATACACTAATGGACAACTGATTTTTTACAAAGATGCCAAAATCATACAATAGAAATAAGATAGCATCTTCAACAAATGGTGTTGGTCTAGAAAAATGCAAATAGATCCATACTTTTCACCCTGCACAAAACTAAAATCCAAGAGGATCAAAGACCTCAATATAAAAATGGACACACCAAACCTGTTAAAAGAAAAGTGGAGAAGAGCCTTGAGCTCGTTGGAACAGGAGACAACTTCCTGAGCAGAACACTGCACAGACTCTAAGATCAACAATCAATTAATGGGACCTCATGAAACTGAAAAGCTTCTGTAGAGCTAAGATTTTAAAATGTATTTAGACTATAAATTTAGAAGCCAGTTCACTTAGTTATGAATATTGAGTCATACTCAGAAGAGAACATGGATCTCACAGAGGTCCATCTTTTGGCTGTGTGTGTGTGCTCATGCGTGTGTATGCTCATGTGTGCACAGGTAGCACCGTGTGTGCATTGTGTATAAAGGCTGGAAATAGAACCCAAGCTGCTGTCACTCAGAAACATCATACTGTATATCTTATGTTGAGAGATGGTCTCTCACTGGCCTGGAGATTGCCAGTTAGGCCAGACTGACAGGCCAGTGAGCCTCAGAATCTACTTGTGTCCATTGTCTCTTCATTTGGATTTGAAATACAAGAATGACACCATGTACTTTTTTAAAATTACAGTTTATTTACTATACATCCCAAGGGTGCCCTCTCCTTCCTCCTCTCCCAGTCCCTTTCCCCTTTTATCTCCTTCCTCTCTCCCTTTCTCTCCAGTAAAGGGGATCCCCCTCCCTCCATATCAACCCTCCTCAGCATATCAAGTCACATCTGGACTGAGCACATCCTCGTGCCCTGAGGCCAGGCAAGGTAGCCCTGCCAGTGGAAAGTGATCCAAAATGAGGCTATGGAGTCCATATTAGAAACAGCTCCTCACCTTCACTCACCAGGCATCCCATAAAAAGACCAAGCTATCCATCAGCCACATGTGTACAGGGTGGCCTAGGTTCAGACCTTGCATGCTCCTTAGTTGATGTCTCGAGCTCTGAAAGCCCCCATAGGACTGGTTATTTGTCTCTGTTGTTATTCCTGTGAGATTCCTGTTCCCTCCACATCCTTTCATCTTTCCCCCAACACTTACACAGTTTCAACCTTGTAAAAAGAACACCACATATTGAATTGCATCACAAAAGTAATTCTGCTCTGAAGCTATCAAACGCTTTGACAGAACTCCAGAGGTAAAACCAAATAACAGAAAACAACCACATAGAGGAGAAGCACATGATAGGCATTTTATACACAATGATCATAACAGAAGACACTGAATGCTGCTCTCTACGTTCTGCAGAAAAAGATTTCCCAACCAATGATTCTAAATACTGCCTTATGAAACAGTGAGCCCAAAATAAGGTGTTTTCACTAACACTAATGACATCCCAGATACTCTCAAAGGATATTGCCAATGTGTCAGAATATTGCCATATTGTAAATCAGTTCCTATCTCTCCAGCTAGGATGGAGTCCTTCCATTCCTATTAAGGTGTTTGGTTGCCATAAGAATTATTGTTTTATTCACAAAATTCTTTTATTATATATTCTAAATTCATGTGTTATGAAGTATATATAATAGATATTTGTAATATAGAACATTTTTAGTTTTATAAGCTTTCTGAGTGTGCATTTTTATTTCATTAAGCATATTCACACTGCTATATTGTGATCTCTGCTACTCAAGAACATTTTCAGAATGCCAAACATAATATCCCCATTTATGACTTTCTAAACTCAGCTCCAAGTAATGAATTCTTCACATGCTGTGTTTATGAAATTTATTATTAAAGGGACAAAACTAAGTTGCCCATGATTTAGATGTATGTGCTACTGAACCCAGTTGGGAGGTTTTTTCGTCAGTACTCCGTGGTGCACGGATCTTCTACTTCTTTCACTTTAACATTTCTGATGTAAAAGTAATGCTGGCTTCACATAATGAATTTGTGAGTTAGTGGCTCTTTGAATTTTTGGAAGAGTTTGGTAAGGATTGCAATTAATTAGTTTTAGGAGATCTATGTTATGTTTGTATGTATTTGTGTAGATTTATGCATGTGACTGCAGTGTCCTCGGAGTATAAAAGGGTGAACAAATCTCTGGACCTGGAGTTTCAGACAGGAGACGTGAACAGGATGCTCAGAAATGAACTCTGATAGTCTAGAAGAGCTTCATATGCTCTTACTTTTGACTATACTACAAAGCTCAGCTTAGCTCCTTGGCAAGAATAGTTTATGGGGTGTAATTGACACCATTTACCCAAGATACTGTAAGAAGGGAGCTCCAGTGGAAATAGAAAATTAGCAAAAGCCATTTAGAAGAACAAATGTGAGAATTAATACTTATGAAAAACAAATGAAACTTTTTAAGCTTTTACAGGTTGTTGTAAGCTACCAGATGTGTGTGTGTTGAGAATCAAACTCTGATCTTTTGGAAAAGCAACAAGTGTTCTAAACTGCTGAGCCATGTCTCCAGACCCCAGGAAATCAAAGCATAATGTAAGAATAGTTAGAGACTTCAGAATCAATAAACACGTGTACATTTACATATACATGCATTTACCTCTGTGCAAATGTGTATAGTCCTGTAAAATCCTGCATCAAGCTTCAGAAGGTTATCAATTACAGTGAGAATAACTTAATTTCTTTTCATTTATTTTTCTAATATACAGAACATGAAATGTAGTTATTGAGAACATGGATTCTTTTCTTAGGAATAATTTTCTTGAAAAGCAGGGTCAATATTTGGTGAATACTTCCCCCTTCTCTGAGAAGATATATTTTATTTCACATTTTACAGTTAAACTTTCTGTACTTTAGCATCATTTCTATTTAACTAGCTCTCAAACTTCAGACTCTGATAAGTCCCTCAGAGCTTTTTCATGAGCCCTGTTCCTGTCCTCAGGTTTTTATATATACCTATTTAGGTTTTCATCTCAGAAATGTGTGAGAAGGAGGAGGAAAAAGAAAATAGAAACATCATATGATAGGGTATGGGTTAAGGAGACAGCTAAATGATTGAAGTGTTTGTCTTGCAAGCATGAGTACCTGGAGTTTGATTCTGACCTCTGACCCCCACACAGAGCCAGGCAGAGTATGGAGTCTTTGCAATCTTAGAAGTGGTGAAGTAGAGTCAAGCATCTCTAGCTACAGCTGGCTGGTCAGGCAGCCTAGGCAAATTGGTACATTGGTGAAAGACTTTGTTTTACGTCACAGAGGGTTCCAAAGGAATGACACCAAAGATTGTCACCTGGCCTCTGTATGCATGCAAACACACATGTGCATGGATTTGAATGTCAATGCATGTGTACAGGCATGCACATGCCTCATTCACACACACACACATACACACACGTACAAACATAAAAACATGAAACGAATGGCATGCTTTCTTTTGACATAAAGAACACAATGAACTACTGCTAGCACAGAAATGCTTGAATGCTAAGAAAGCTGCACAACATGATATGTAAAGCTCATGGATATTTCTCAACCATTGCAACTGATTCCTGCAATCCACTTACCCAAGCACAGCACAAGTTGTGACAGCTATTTTCAGCTGCCACATCATAATCCCCATTAATGTTGGCATCCTATGATCACAACCTGCCTTTGGTCATCCCCTTTCTGGATAAAGGCATCCAGTACACTGAACATCTCAATAAAGCTCAAAATAATATATACATTGATACATAGTCTGGGAATGAAACATATCCATTGCTCTGCTGACATTCTCATTTCTGAGCAGTAAGAATGGGAAAAGAGGAAAGAAAATACATGGGAATGGTAAACATGATTCCAGCCCATTGCAAGCCTGTCACTGGCCCTGGAGGTGCCAAACTAACAGAGCAGGACTTGGGGACTTTCAGCCCCAACTCAGTGTCGCTGGGCCACTTTGACTCCTCAGTGTTTATGCTTCTTCCTCACCAGATGCACAATGGTTTTTAGTGTGTGTGTGTGTGTGTGTGTGTGTGTATGTGTGTGTGTGTGAACTCAATTATGATTGCTTATCAGTGAACCAATGAACATTTTTTCTATACTATCTGCTCATTAGACTTGTAATAATGGTTGATAAATAAGTTTAGAATCTCCATTCCCCAGTAGAGGTAAATAAACCAATTTAAACACTTAATTTAGAGATTGCAGGATGGGTCAGTGAATATGGGTGCTTGCAGTCAAGTCTGATGACCTATGTTCTATTCTTGTAACCATGTTGTAGAGGGAGAATACTGACTCCCATACTTGTTTTCTCACCCTCACTCACTAAGGTCTATATATACACATAATAGATAAATAATAAGTAACTAAAATGTAAAATAAAAATTTCAAGAAACACTTGCATTAGTTTTGAGGTAAATTTTTTCCTTTAAATAAATGAAAATCTATCTATCTATCTATCTATCTATCTATCTATCTATCTATCTATC
>NW_026585504.1:56776884-56790682 GCF_907164565.1 Psammomys obesus | reverse complement strand
ATCTATCTATCTATCTATCTATCTATCTATCTATCTATCTATCTATCTGAGGTACAGTCAAAGTATGTCCAACAGGTTTGCCAGGAGCTCCCGGAGCCTTCTTGCATCGACTCCTCAGGGCTGGGACCACAGCTATATCTGAACAGATACTGTTAAAGCCCTTCAGTACATTTCCCTTGTTTGTGTCAATTACCCTTTGAACAGTCAGAACTGAGCAATACTCTTCAAGTCAGTATCTTGACAACTGACTGCTATTTTCAATGTATTCTAAAACAATTAGGTATAGTTTCTGTTTTATTGTAGCTACTGACTGCACTGTTTCTTCATACCTGTATTTTTCTAAAATCCAAATAAAACTTTTGAGTGCTAGGTTGTAACCTTATTTTATTGTTATATCCAATCTAGTCTGAGTCAGTGTTTTTCAGAGGAGGTATATATATATATATATAAAACTCTGCCAGGAATCTTATTTTTTTATCAAAAACAAAGAGACAGAGCCCAGCAGGGTGAGTATATAAACAGAGGAGGATTCAAGGCACTGAACCTTGGTTTGGATTCCATCTATCTCAACCACAGGAAAGCTGTTAAGGGTTGTTAGCTTTCACTGTCATTCTCTGTCAAGTCCAGCCTATGACACTGGCTTTCCAGGACCCAGAGTTCTAATGAGACCGCTGTCAGAAGGGGGTGTGCGCTCCCATCAAGTGTTATGTGTTAGTGTGCTGGGCTGTCTTACCAGATCTCGATGCCACTAACAGCTGTTCTTTGTGTTGCTTCCATTGCCACCATCAACTGGGAGAGGGTCTTGATACAAACCAGGGGATAAAAGAAATATTTGAGGACTGAAAAATGTAGGAGAAAAATATGAAAAGGGGTTGGGGTGAGATAGTTCAATTATTAAAGTGCTTGCTTTACAAACTTGATTGAGGAACTGAATCTGATCCTCAGAACCCATGTAATGTGTTTTAAAATGGCAAATAATGTGTCCTTATAATATCAGTAGTGGAGAGGTGGCAACAAGTAGGCCATTTGTGTCATGGGGAAGCCAATTTAGCCTATTTGGTAACTTTCATGTCAATGAGACATCCTTTATCAAAACCCAGGGTTGATAGTATCTAAGAAAAATTTGATTATTGACATCTTGTTCACGTGCATATATAGACAAATGACCATTTGTGAACATGAGAACACACAACATCTGTAGCTTTCTGGATACATATAGTTACTATGGTGGTTAATATTGGTATTTAACTTGAAAGGATCTGGACTTAGGAGAAAAGCCTCTGGGCATATCTGTAAAAGAGTTTCTAGATTAGACTAAATGATGTGCAAATGTGACCATGCGACCAGATGCCTCCTTCATGTTCCTGCCATCCTGCTTTCCCACCATGGCAGACTGTCCCTTAAGACTGAGAGACAAAAATCAACCCTTCCTCCCTTAAGTTGCACAAAACCCCCAAATGAAGTTACTAAGACAGTCCAATGTAGTGTATAAATCCAATCACATAAAAAACATTGATGCATTTGTCACTGTCAGTGATAATAGCTCAACTTGAAACGTTTTGGTGAAAGATTAGTCTTCATTTCTCTCACATACCCTTACCCTCACTCTTCCAGAATCAGGTTCTTCAGGTCAGGAATGTGAAGAACCCTATTGATACACGACATAAAGATGCAGCTACTGTAAAGCAGGCCTCTCCTGCTCTGTCCTGTCCTGCCCTGCCCTATTCTCCCCCTTGGCCATGGTACTTGCACACAATCAAGGTGTTCAGGTGTATGTGCTCTTCTATGAAGATGCCCACGTTTCTTTAGGACACTTTTTCCAGAAGCCTCATCTCTAGTGAAGCATCATTTCTTCCTTTGCTGCTTCCATTAAATTCTACCTGACCAACATCTCCACCAAGACTAATGCTAGGGTACAAATATCCATAGGAGCTTCCTGTTGAGCTGGAGGCTCTGACATAGAGAGGCATACTCTGCACATTGATGAGTGCTACTCTCAGAACCTCTTGTATGCTGGTTAGACCACAAGAGGAATGAGCACAGTAGTCTCTGGCCTTTGCAATGTTAGTCACAGAAATCTCTCAGCTTACTGAAACCTCTCAGCTGGCAGGTGTGAAGTATCACCTGGAGGACTGGAGGATTTGTGTGTCTCTGACCATCAGGGGATCATCACATAAATAAAAAACACCTGCTCTTTTCTTGTAGGTGAATCTCACCTGTGGAGATTACATAGAAAGCTCCCCTGACCATCATTCCTTGATATTAGGGATATTATGCTAGTGATGGAGGAATAACAGGCTAAGGTGTAATTTTTCTTATATTGTTATTGGAGTTTTGAGGATCAGAGCATTGGCAGATGTGATAAACCAGGCTCCACCACCAACCCAACACAGGTCAATTAAACAAACAACAGTGGCAGACAAAGTAAGGAGATTTATTCAATGTGTTTTCATTGGGAAGATGGGCAAAGAAGTCTGCTAAGCTCCTAAGTTCATATTTAAAGCCCTGGCATGAGTATTGGGTTGAAGAAGAAGGCAAGTATTGTGAACAACTAAGCAGTCCATCGTAGTCCAGGTCAAGATGCCGTCCCTCCTGAAGCATCATTGCTTCAGTTCCAGTTTCTCGTGCAAGTCATTTTATAATCTGTCAGAATGCTGTGAAATTTCTTCCTAAGAGAAACACCATCCCTCTGGTTGGCACTGGGCTTCAGACTTATCCTTCTAGTGTGATTTTGTTGAGGAAATTCAGGTCTTGGTGTCTTTTGTCTCAGTAGTCTCATAGCCAGAGAGAGGGGCACAGGTGTCTTTTTAGAATAGCTTCAACTGGAGAGGTGGCTAAGTGAGGAACATATTTGCTTCTGAGTTTGGATTTCTAGAACACTCATGAAAACCAGACAGTGTAGCACACACATCTCTGGTACAAGTGTTCCTTTAGGGAGATGGGAAGTAGAGCCTGGAGAATACCCAGAAGCTCAAAAGCCAGAGAGCTTGGAGTATAAAATGAATAACAAAAGACTCTGCCCCAACCAAGTGGAAGGGAAACGCTGACATCCAACGTTGTCCTCTGACCTCCATGCTTCTACTGTGGCACATGTTCATCTGCACTGACATACAGGAACATGCATATATGCATACATGTATACCACATCAAGAATACTTTCATTCCTGCCATGATGATTTGAGTCCTGTGCATACACATTCTTCCCAGAAAACCAAAGACACTGGAAAAAAAAAAGACGTTTCCTTTTTTTTTTTTTTTTTTTTTTTTGTGCCTTTCTCTTCTCAGCCATTCACTATATATCCTGGACTGATAAGTTATCCAGTGGTAAGAGACTGTTCAGAAGCATTTCCTTCCATTTCTCTAAGCCTTAGGGAGCCTACATAGGTCCCCATTTGTTGATGGCTGTCTTTTGAATGCAGGCCTTAATTGCCAACTATAGCACAAATGGAAAACTTTCTCTCCACATCCTATTACGGTAACTATGATTACTACCAGCAGGAAAGGTAGCTCCTTTGTTCACTTCAGACCAGCAGCCCTCTGTGTTCCTCCTTCACAGCCATCATCTAATGTATACTTTCTGGATGACCACATATTGAGGAATAAATATGTAACTTCCTCTTATGTAGTCATCCAATAGGGTCCCTTTTACAATCATTTTATATTTTTAAAAATAGCCCCATTCTTTCTTCAAGATCTTGTTTCTGTTTTGGAAAGATTCATTGGTCTCCTTCATGCTGAGAAAAATAACATTCAAAGTACAGAATTAAGCTTGTTTCTTAGTGTTGAGAGAGGCCAAGGGAGGCATTGAAGTGGAATGTATAGTTTTACTGTGCCTTCTAAACTGCTTTGGTTAAAGTCTACTCAATAGTTTCTGTCTACTTTCTAATGCAAATAAGTATGTTATAGAGAAATGCAGACAATAAAATTTAGAGAAAAACTCCATTTAAAAATTTTTTTTGGAGTCTCTGTGTGTACATCTGCACATATGTGTGAGTAGCTGTGGAGGCCAGAAGAGAACCTTGTAGAGAACCCAAGTTTGGTTCTCAGCATCCATATCAGGCAGTCCTCAGCCAACTATAACTCTCTGATACTCTCTTCTGGCTTCTGTGGCCACTTACATATAAGTACACACACACACACACGGAGAGACAGAGAGAGACAGAGATAGAGACAGAGAGAGAGAGCATAAAGAATATGTAAAAGAAACACTTGTGCTCATCTCTTCAACTATAGGATAGTTGAGACAGTGTACTGGAATTAATTGAGGTTTCTCCAGAAGCCTCAAGTTGAGGAAAAAACTGAAACCTGATACCATCCAAAACAGGAGCCTGTCCCTGGAAACCTTTGCAATGATGATGGATGGAGAAACAACTTGACCAAGACTGTTTAGTAATTGATACCTCTTGCCTTCCTTGTCAACTTGAACAGTATGTCATTGATTTGAAGATGGACTTGGATCTGTGTGTCTCTTCTCAGGGTGTCCATATTGAACAAATTTTCTTTCTTATTTTGTCTTCACTATTGAGTCTCTAATTGGCTGCTTGAGAACATGTGACCAAGCCTTGTTTGCTGGGGCTGCCAGAACTAAACAACTCCAGTGACAATTGCAACTTTTCAGAATCCCACAAATAAAACTACACCAAAATAAAACCATAGGAGCGGGGAGGACTATGCCTCATTGAAGGTCTAAAGGTGAGGGAGAGAAGATAAGCTGGCTAGAAGGGACATGGGTCTTTGAGTTTTCCTCTGGCATTCCTCTGGGCTCATACACCATCTCTTGTTTCAGATCTGTGGCTCTTGATTGTTTAGCATAATTACTGTTGCCCATAGATGAATGGATGCAGGGTCATGCACTCCATCTGAGATACCTGCCACGGGACACTCCCAAAGAAATATGACTCCTCTTTCAGTAACCATCTAAAGTTCCTCAAGTTGGTTAGCACTCCTGGTTCCCATATATATTGGAATTTTTCACTGGTTCAATCTTGTGAAACAGCTATGCTATGTCCAGAAAACATCACTTCCTGACTTCTCCCACCCTCTGTCTCACATTATTTCTGACCCCTCTACTGCAATGTTCTCTGAGCCTTGGGGAAGTAGGTGTGGGTTGATGGAGGCATCCATCCATGGTTGAGTTCTCACCATCATTGCTTCTTAGGCCTTTGAACAACTGAGTCTCTGTACATTTTGCTGATTTCTTCTTCTCTTCTTCCCACAGGTATCTCAGATTGTCATTCTATTTTGCCTTAGCTTATCTTCTATACTGATTTCCTGGAAGTCATTTTCTGGGGTAGCAAATGGTTTTGGTTTTGTAGATAAAGCTATTTTGTTTGTTTGCTTGCTTGATTGCTTGTTGTGCTCACTAAATAAAAGACTAGTTTGTTGCTTGGACTCTCTCTCTCTGCTCAGGAGAATTAAACAAATGACATATAACCTTCCCCATTCTAATATTTAGAATAAGGACTTATAACATCTTTTAATGGGAAACAGCGATTTTATAATTTGTTGTTTGTTTCAGTGGTATGCAGAAACCCATGTTAATTGGCATGATTTTTCTAATTTGTGCCCTGATGCCTCAAGCATGTGCCCAGTATTCTGTGTTTGGACTACTTTGACCTTTTGCACTACCAAGCTTACAAAGTAGCACATCCACTCCTATATCCACATTGCCTAGAGCAGCCAAAGTGAGATTCAAGCACTGCAGAGACGGTAGACCAACCCAGAAGCAAAATCTTTGCCTTCTGCCTAGCTGTATTACACAAAAGAGTAACTCCTACTTTTGCTTACAACCTTTGGTTTTATGTTACTTTCATCTTGAGGTCGTTTCTCACATTTCATCAAAGAGATGGATTTCTTGTTTGGAATCCCAGAATTTCCCTAATCTTTTTTATGGAACAGTGCTAAAGTTCATGAGTTCAAAGATCCTTGATTAGAATCAGACAGTCTTGGGAATCATATCTATGTATTGGAATAGTAACTGAGTATTCTCCAATCTCAGTCCTTCCTTCAGTGAAATGGGCTAGATCTTTCCCATGAGGATTTAACTAGAGAACAAGTCCAATAGCTTTCCAAAAAAGATATGAGGCATCCTTCAATATGTGTTATGTAATTATATTTTTATCACTTTTACTGTGTGTGAATAAGATCTTATTTTTTTCCTTCCTAAAAGTCCTTGCTGAAACTTCATCTAGAAATTGTGCCTCTTGAGATCCCTAGGACTTAATCTTGCTTGTAGATGTATGTTGCCAATCTCTATCCTCCTGCTTATGTGACATCTTCCATAACAGTCCATGTTTATGCTTCTTTCTTACAAAAGTTTTGGTTATTTAGAATAGGGTGACTCTTACATACATGTGACTTTCACATACATAAAATACATCATATACAAATGTTCATATATTGAAAACATGTTTTATCTTATACAAACTATATACCTTATGTATATTTGTATATAATATATAATGTATGTGCTTACATGATTCTTCTTGCTAACACTTTGGTTTACTAGTTGTCTTATTTAAGGTTTTTATTGCTGTGAAGAGACATCATGATTCAGCAACTATAAAGGAAAACATTTAACTGGGGTTGCTTACAGTTCAGAGGTTTAGTCCATTGTTGCCGTGGCTGGAGAAATGCAGTATGCAGGCAGACATGGTACTAGAGAAGGAGCCAAAATTCCTACATCTGGATTGGCAGATAACAGGGAAAGAGAATGAGCCACTAGGCCTGGCTTTAGCATCTGAAACCTCAAAGCCTGCCTCCCAGTGACACACTTCCTCTAACAAAGCCACAACTACTACAACAAGGGCACATCTCCAATAATGCCACTCTCTAAGGAATTTTTGGGGACCATTTTAATTCAGAACACCATACTTGTGTAAATTCCTTAAAGGGGAGACTTCTGTCTTATTTATAATATTCCCAATTTGGAGTTTTCAGTAATATATCTGCACACAGCACCAATCAGGTCACTTTTATTGTGTAGTATACTCGGAACTCACATAAACTAAGAGGAAAGAAAACAGATATGGATAAGTATGAAGAGTTATAAATATTGTGGAGAAAGCAGAAGAGAACAAGCACCTGGGTAGTTTAGGCAATTGCACCTACCGAAACCAAGATTGCTTTGGTGAGCTCATGCATCACTAGGAAGGTGTCAAGGAGGGTGGCATGCTTCAAATGCTCTTTGCGCTCTGCTGAGCATTAGGCCCATGCTAGCACAGACTTTCTAGTGTGGATAACACTCCAGGCAGATTCTGTCTGCAATGCACTGAGAGCATTCAGAAACAGGCCCAGGCTGGTATGTGGCATTTCTGAAGTTGCTCTCTGTAGACCATATTACCCTTAAACATGTGATTAGAAGTGTGTTTCTTCACCCTCATTCAAAATTAGAGGAAAATGTTACGTGAATTCTTAAATTTCTGTTTTCATAGTATTTGTATAGGTGTTTCTAACTTGCAATGCTCTAGTCAACCTATTTCCTCAAGTGTTGTGAATTTTCACATGTGTTTTTCTTATCTATCCATCAAAAATTTTATTCAGGAAAGTGTTGTCTGCTTCTAACTTACAGAGCAGGAACTTAAATGTTAGTCAAATTGAAACACTCTAACTAGAATTCCGACATGCCTTGGATTATAGTATGATCTGGCTGGAATGCAGACACAGCCTTAGCACACACCTTTAATCCAAACAATAAAGGTAAGATTAATTTATAGAAGAAAGCATCAGTATTTGGAAGTGATGTCTAATTGAGGCCATAAAGTGACGAATCAGAGAAAAATTTGACAGGATGAGTCAGAGATTGGATATGTTCAACTCTGCAGAGCGTGAATCTCACTTCGGCTGTTCCAGGCACTGTGTGTAGGAGTGGATGTGGTACCCTATAGGTTTAGAAGAACAAAAAGTGGCCCAAACACAGAGTACTGGGCTGATCATCTGGGCACATGCTTGAGGCAGCAGCACACCAAGATGCTAATACAGGTGGAGCAAATGACATCACTTCCAAATGTTGATGCTTCCTTCTATACATTAATCTTCCTTACCTTCTGTCGCCAGAGTACATAGATCTAGAAAGTCCTTTGTCAGAGCAGTAATGTTGCTGGATTAAAATTCTTCTACACAAAAGAGATATAGCTTCATACTACTGATTTCCCATTAAATATACTTCTATAGTTTTCCTTCTATTCCTTTCCACTTGCTCCTTTATAATAAAAAAGTACAGGTGAAATCTGTGCTAGATTTGGGCAAATGATACAAACCTTAACCTTCCTGGTATTTGTACAGATTTAAAATCTAGTGGGATTAAAAGAAATAACTATGCTCTTAAAAACCCACAGATTAATTTGGATAATGATCGAAATGTGTACAGCTAAGTCAAACGAGTTTCTGGATTCTCAATGATGACATCATGTATCCTCAAGAGCAATAAGAGAAGTGATGTGTTTTGTCCCAGGAATTTGTCAAAGATAGTTATAGTCTCAGTTCAGCCTCAGATCTTTTGGGTGCTGGAAAGATGGCTCAACAGTTATGAGTATGTACTGGTGTTGCAGGGCATGATAAGGGTCCCAGAACCCACATCAGCAGCTCACAACCACCTGTTATACCAGCTGGAGAAGATGCAGAGTTGATATTGTTGTGGTTAATTTTGTGTCTACCAGACTGGGTTAAGAAGTTACAAAGAGATTTTGACAGATCTAATTCTGCAGAAGAGTTCTTATTCTAAAAAATGGAAATTATTTTTACAATTTTTTAATATGTGATACTGAGATATATAAGGCAATTTTCATGAAGATATGTAAATGTACTTGGACACATTTATTTTGTTTAAATGACATTTAAAACAGCATATATTTATTTAGTGAAGGAAACTGTGGTTCACGTTTGCTGGTGGGGCTCATATACTCAGTTTGTAATGAGTGACCTGCCTAGAGAGAGAGGATACCTTACCAATGCTAACCACTAACCTTTAACAGTTCCTTGAATGCAGCCTCCTATGCTACCCTTCACAACTATGTGAGCTAATTCCATAAAAGAAAGCCACTCTTCCCTCTCTCCCTCCCTCCTTCCCTTCCTCTCTCCCTCCCTCTCTCCCTCCCTCCTTCCTTTCCTCCCTCCCTCCTTCCCTTCCTACCTCCCTCCTTCCCTTCATCTCTCCCTCCCTCCTTCCTTTCCTCTCTCCCTCCCACTATGTGATGGATAATATTGTCAACATGACATCATCTAAAATCACCTGGCAGACAAACTGATGTGTCTGTAAGGGAGTTTCCAGCCTGGCTTAGTGGAGATGGGAAGACCACCCCCTGTGTGAAGCACCATTCCATGGGATGGGGACCTTGATACATAAGAAGGAGAAAGTGAGCTGAACACAATCATCACTTTCTGCTTCCTGACTGTGGCTACAGTGTCACCAGCTGTCTCAAATTTCAGCTGCCATGCCTTCCCCACCATGACTGTGCCCTCAAACTGTGAGCCAAAACAAACCCTTACTTTATATGCTTTTACCACAACCCCAAGAAAAGCAGCTAATATGAACTCCTTCTGTCTCTTGACCTTTCTTCCTGTCTTGCCTTTCTAAATGTCTACACAGAGTTTCTCAACTTTTGATGGACCTTTATCCTACCAAAGTCATTGTAATACTGTGTGTCAACTTGTCAGAAGCTGGAGTCACCTGGGAAGAGGAGCCTCACTGGAGAAAATGCCTGTCTCAGATAGGCCTGTAAGCAAAACTGTGGAGCCTTTTTTCATTAATAATCGATGTGGTAGGGCACACTATAGTATCATAGTGTCATCCCTGGGCGGAGGGTCTCAAATGGTTTAAGAAATTAGTTGAGCAAGCTATAAAAAGCAAGCCAGTAAATAACATTCCTCTGTGGCTTCTGTTTCAGTTTCTGCCTCTGTTTCTCCTTTGAGTTCTTTGTCTGACTCACCTGTATGATGAACTGTATACTGTGAAGTGAAATAAATCCTTTATTCTCCAAGCTGCTTTTATTAACAGTCTTTTATCAAAGCAATAGGAAGCAAACTAAGACAAATAATATTTATCATGTCTAACTTAATGAGTAACACAGCTTAGACAGTTTGCCTCAATCATGCCCAGACAGAGCTACTAAAAATGAAGATAGGAAGGCTCACACGGACATGTTATCAAATCACTGTAAAGTTCAGTAGTGTATTTGCTCACTGGAATCACAGAAAATTGGTGTACTCACCCCCGTGTGTGTGTGTGTGTGTGTGTGTGTGTGTGTGTGTGTGTTGAGTTTGATTCCCTAGAAAAGCCTGTTACAAATTTTGCTTCAGATAATGTTTCCAGACAAATAGAATCTTAAGAACAAGCATGTTAATTGATTTTGATCTTTCTGGAACCGGTTCTCTGTTCTAGTTAGATTTACAGGCACTGTTGATCCTTTCACAGTAATAAAAATACATAGTTGCCCTGAATTTGATCTTTGCATCACGAACATCATTCTGAAATGAGTCCTCTGGGCAGCAGAGGACTCATTCAGAAAAAGACTGTCCCCAAGAAGGTGTGGTGCATACCCTTAAGGCTGAAGAAGGCTGTGACTGCACAAGACCTTACATGAAGAATCATATCTACTACTTATGATCCCTCAAACTTCCTCATAGCTTTCTATCTCCCAGGTCTTAGCTGTGGCTTCCCGGTACGTTTCATAAAATCAAGTGATAGAGGAAGTGAGAATTCAGGCCTTTCACCTTCAGATGTTTCTGCATGATTTGTAAGCTCCAATGGGAGTCAGAGAGATGTAAGAATTCAGGTTTCTGGGACATATTCCTGTACATACCAGGTGTGATGGGTTCCTTCCTAATGCAAAGAACTTTATAGAGTGCATGAAGATACTTCTTTGATTGGACTGTGAAATGCCAGGCATGGAATCATCCTGGTACAACTGCAGATATTCTAAAGAGACACTCACACTTCTGGTGTAAACATGGAATGGCCTCAGCAAGAATACAAAATGGCAAAACTTCTACATTGTCTTGCCTGTTACACCATGACAACATGGATAACATGGATGTGGTTCTATATCAATCCATAGACTATAGTCAATGTTAAGAAAACTGGAAGGAAGATGACTGTAAAATTAATGCTAACAGGTCTCTGAAAGAGGTAAGTAGATGGGCCTCTTTGAATAAAGGAAACATGAAAATATTTGCCATGTAAATATTTACTAAAGGGTGACCTCAGAAGTGGAACAATTTAATAATAAGTGGATATATTATATCATGGGTGCTACTATCTTATAACCCAGGTTGCCTTCTCTAACCTATTTTCTTTAACATCTCCAAGAGCTTAAAAGGGTTGACCCCTTCTACCCAGGAGTCAGTCTGATAAAAAACATGTGGCATAGGTTACTTACTAACTGTACCCACTGTTTTGTGCTATAGGGCCCCCTTCCTCCCTTGGAAACCTTTTTTTTTTATTTCTTTTTTTTTCAGCTTTTTTTAAAATTAGATTTCTATTTTTATTTATTTCTTTTTTTCTTTATTAATTACACTTAATTCACTTTGTATCTCACCTGTGGTTCCCTCCCCCTCCTGTCCTAATACCTCCCTTCCTCTCCACTCTGCACACATGCCCCTCCCCAAGTCCACTGATAGGGGAGGTCTTCTTTTCTTTCCTTCTGATCCTAGTCAATTATGTCTCATCAGGAGTGGCTGCATTGTCTTCTTCATGGCCTGGTAATGCTGCTTCCCCCTCTAGGGGAGGTAATTAAAGAGCAGGCCAATCAGTTTATGTCAGAGACAGTCCCTGTTCCTATTACAATGGAACCCACTTGGATACTGAACTGCCATGGGCTACATCTGTGCAGGAGTTCTAGGTTATCTCCATGCATGGTCCTTGATTGGTGTATCAGTCTCAGAAAAGACCCCTGTGCTCAGATTTTTTAGTTCTGTTGCTCATCTTGTGGAGTTCCTGTCCTCTCCAGATCTTACTGTTTCCCACTTCTTCCATAAGATTCCTTGCACTCTGCCCAAAGGTTGCCCATAAGTCTCAGCATCTGCATTGATAGTCTGCAGGGCAGAGCATTTCAGAGAGTCTTCTGTGTCAGACTCCTGACTTGTTCCCTCTTTTCTCCTTCTGATGTCCATCCTCTTTGCCTTTCTGGATAGGAATTGAGCATTTTAGCAAGAGTCTTCCCTCTTGATTAGTTTCTTTAGGTGTACAGATTTTAGTAGGTTTATCCTATATTATAGGTCTATATGAGTGAATATATACTGTGTGCACCTTTCTGCTTCTGGGATAGCTCACTCAGGATGATCTTTTCCAGATCCCACCATTTACTGCAAATTTCACGATTTCCATGTGTGTGTGTGTTTTGTTTTGTTTTGTTTTTTTTTTTCTGAGTAATATTCCATTGTGTAGATGTACCACAATTTGTGCATTCATTCCTCCACTGAGGGGCATCTAGGCTGTTTCCAGCTTCTGGCTATTACAAATAAGGCTGCTACAAACATGGTTGAGCAAATGTTCTTATTGTGTACTTGAGCCTCTTTTGGGAATATGCCTAGGAGTGGTATGGCTGGATCTTGAGGAAGCGCTATTCCTAGTTGTCTGAGGAAGTCCCAGGTTGATTTCCAGATCGGTTGTACAAGTTTACATTCCCACCAGCAGTGGAGGAGGGTTCCCCTTTTTCCACAACCTCTTCAGCATGTGTTGTCACTTGAGTTTTTGATCTGAAACCTTTAAGAATCTATGCTTTGCTTTATCTGATAGTGTGGAAGGCTGGTGTTTTTCAGACTTCAGAGTTAATGCTTCTCAGAAAACTCTTGAGTGGTTATCTCAGCACCTTTATAAAGCCTTTCCTCCTTGTGTTGTTCAGACTTCAGAGTTAATGCTTCTCAGAAAACTCTTGATATACAAGAGTTATCTTATCTCAGCACCTTTTCAAGCCTCCTCTCCTTTACTTCCTAACAGCTAGCAGATAGTTAGCCCCTTTCCACAGCCATTAGTAGGTTCATAAGGGTTGTGGTCATGTAGGCAGGTTTGGAGGCTATACACAGGCTCAGAAACACATTTCACTCAGTGTAGTAGATATTTTTCATGCTGTGACAACATGTTTGATAAAATCTACTTAATGGAGGAATTTTTAGGTTTCACAGGTCAAGTGAGAGATTAGGAATTAGGTTGCTCTCCTGATAAGAGAGACCACACTGAGTAGTACAGATGGTGAATTTCCAAGATGGCCTGCTTCTAACTAACCATGATGTCTGACTTGTTCCTTACTCCCTGGTGTGAGATGAAAGCCTAGAAGCTTTACACAATGAACCAGAAGGCTTTTTCTCCTGTCATTTGGGCCCTCCTGCTGATGAACCATCCAGACAAGCTCAAGGTGAGTTGGACTCTTACAAGACCTTTAAAACCCCCAACCATTGAGGAGAGACTGTATTCAGGCTCCAGAATCCCTGTTATGATCTGCAGAGGTTCTCTCTGTGGGTGTTTGTCTCTCTCTAACACCCTCCCACCCTCCATACCATACTTCACATCTGTGTTTCTTCTCCCCTACTAAATGATTCTCTAAGAAGTGTCTGGGATTTTCCCTGTGGCTACCTATTGTCCTCCAGACTTTTCTCGCCTTTTAGTTCCTTAACTGGAAAAGAATGATAGTCTGAACAAGACCCTCAGATGGTAACACAAGAATAAAGTCTATCACACTAGGGAAGGTACAGTGGCAGGCACATGAGACACATTAAATCTACAGGCCGGAAGCAGAAAATAATGAACTGAATGCTGGTGCTCAGTTTGCTTTCTCTCTCTTTCTTCCTTTCCTTCTTTCCTTTC
>NW_026585504.1:56733192-56776874 GCF_907164565.1 Psammomys obesus | reverse complement strand
CTTTCTTTCTTTCTTTCTTTCTTTCTTTCTTTCTTTCTTTCTTTCTTCAGTATGGAATCACAACTCCTCAAAGTTAGTCTTTCCAAGCTTTCCCACAGACATACCCAGAAGCTTCTGTTCTAGGTGATTCTAGAGCTTGTCAATTGAAAAGCAAAATTAAATATCACACTTAGCTAGACTGACTGGCTACAGACCCTGCTGAGTGTAAAAACCTACCGGAAGCAAAGACCAAATCTGCAATATGAGGGTAGTCTTCAGTCGTTAACCAGCTACCCAGTAGTTGGCCAATGGACTTGGAACACTTTCATAATGAAAAGGAAACCTTTTGGTTCTGAGGAGTTAATTGATCTATATACATATTTCCCTTCTCTGCTTGCAATGCATGTTTGCACTTACATGGCTGCCATTAGCAACTTCATTCTCTACCAGGAAACAAAGAGATGGCATGAGATGTTCTTTACAACCTAGATGCCAACAGAAGTAATATTCATTTTTTCAGCATCCTAGTATCTCTTGCTAATGTGTGTCTGTACATAGAAACATACTAATTGTTCTAGTGAAGGCTTAAATTATGTTTAAAAGATCTATGGTTCATCTCTCATGCTTTTCTCAAACTTATTTCAAAGAGATTCTATAAGCATACTATAAGATTTTGGAAATAACTACTTCAAAAACAATTGCCAATTTTATAGCAGGAGCATGAAATCTATACACTAACAGAGATAATAAAAATCATTTGCTTTTATAATGCTACAGGGCTGGGTCTGGGGGGTGTTCCTCAGTTGGGAAAGTACTTGTAGCATGCACAGAGCCTTGGGTTAAGTTTCCAACACCATGAAAGTGGGCATAATAGCACTTGAGAGATAAGATCAGAATAACCAAAAATTCAAGGTCATCCCCAGATAGATAAGTGGTTTCCAGGCTAACCTGGGATACATGAGACACTCTCTCAAAAAATGTTGTAAGGCTTTATTTTATTTTAATTTTAAGTTGTAGTTGGTGTGAACTCCATTTCTGTTTGCAATATAGATGCTGTCTCAAGAGGCAACTCATCTCCACAGAACTTGTACATAGTTTGCATCTAGTTCTTCAGCACATCTTCCTCTCTTTAAGGCATTCACTAAGGACTCTGGTAGTTTAGATTATGGGATTGACACTCAGAAAGGAAGTCTCAATGAAGGAGTGTTTTCATATATTTGGCCTGTGAAGATGTGTGTAAGGGTTTTTTTAATTGGGTTATTTGGTGTGGGAAGACCCATCCTGAATGCAACATCAATTCATTACTCTCCACTTTTGACTGTGGCTATGAGGTTCTGAGCTTTTCCACCTTGACTTCCCTACAGTGATGGATACTAACCTGGAAGCCAGATAAGCCCTATCTCCACATGTTGCTTTTGTCAGTGTTTTAGACCCTAAGCAGGAGTGGGAACTAAGACAAGAATGAATGCTCTTCATTTCTACACTAAATATGTAACAAAGTTCTGAAGGACTTTTATTGTTTTTCACACTTGCTACATAACAAAGATGCCTGGGGCATTTTTAATCTTACCACTGGAATGAGTTTTCTCATTGCATTTCGCTGGTATTTCGGGTATGAAGTTACATCTCAAAATGTCTTTATGTCCCATTGCTTATCTAATTTTCATATTTTGCACCTGTGTAGAGTATTTGCCTGTAAGTGCATCACCAAGGCAAATAACAGTGGTGATAATGGAAACTCATGTCTGCTTCCTATTTCCTAATGGGAAGATATGAATGCCTTTTCATTAAAGCCCAAGGAAGGCTTTAAGTTTGGCATATTAAGTATATTTATACAACTCCTGTGCATGTGGGTAAGGTGCGGGACAGGAATATTACCTCATGTGGTGTTGTGAGGATTAAAAGACATAATATATGGAAAGCACTCAGAACAGTGCCTGCTCCTACAACAAAATTCTTTGCAATGATGGATTTATGTTTCCAGTGCAGGAGGTATCCAGCTGTTCATTCCTCTTCAAAATTACAGCCATAAATGGTCGAGTTATAGATATAAAGCTCTTGGAATATAATGAGCTCAATATATAAAAGCTGTTAATATGAAGCAATATTGCAGAATCTCTTTCAAGAATGGATGCTAATATTTACACAGAGCTTTTGCTGAGCTTTCAAAATTAGAAGGTAAACATGGTATGTATTCATAGAGTAATGTTAGGTTTTAGTGGATGTATGTTGTGTGTAGTCTTTAAATGTATATCATTTTAATTCATGTGTATATTTGGGTGCAATTGTGTGTGTGTTTGTGTGTGCTATGTGTATTCAGGTACATGTAGAGGCTAGAAGAGGGACCCCTGGAGTAGCTGTTGGGAGCCACCCAGTGTGGATACCAGTAGCTGAACATGGCTTATCTAGAGGAGCAGCAAATGCTGTTAACCACTGACCTATCTCTCCAGACCTCCAGACCCATTGTGTATTCTTTAAATTGGATCATATAAACCTGTGTCCTCAAGCCTTTGTCATTGCTAAATAATGAAAGCATTTAAAAATTACTTTCTAGGTTTTTTGAGGTTTTCTAGTTGTATGGCTTTTTACTTGTTTTCTTAGTTTTTTTCCTTGGGAAAAGAAAGTCTTTGTCATGACTGTTTTAGTTCATGCTCAGAACAATTCACACTCATTTCACAGTCAGCAGGTTGTTTGGTTTGGGAATGGAGCTGGTATATAATTACCCTTCAGGAAGGAAGTTTATTGGTTGAAAGGACCTCGACTCCAATCAAGCCTTGAGGTTGAAGAGCATAAAAAAGAATAGTAAAAAAAATATCAGAAACAGTACAGCAGGGCTATTAAGGGAAGGAGAGGAGTGTGGAGGAGACCAATATTCATTCCTTAGAGGATTAAAAACAACAGCTTCTTAATTGTGTGTCCTGGTGTGTGAACTTAAGGGCCGTGGTGCTGGGGAATCCAATGTTCTTGAGTGACAGGGCCAGCCATGATCTGACATGTCCATCAGAAGGCACCATCACAAGTGATGTACCTGTTCTTTAATAATCTAACTGAAATGTATCTGTCACCTTCATTCTTAGGTCCTATTTTTCTCTGACATAAAATTTTGGGAACACTTTGGTTTATTCTGGTGTACAGGCTTTGCCATCCTGTTTTCCGGAGTGCTACAACTGCTGGCTTAGGTGGTAATTTAGTTGGATGTTTGCTAACTTAATTAGGACATATTTTAGGGTTAGCAGCAATCAGATGTCTGTCCTTTCCCAGGATTCACTATGCTTTTCAATATCTAAAATCCAGTTTGCCTTTCTTTGTGAGAAAATATCAAATTGTACTCTGATTCCCATGTTTCTCCCTCCTCTTCAGAAGCAACGAGTTTTTGTTCAGAAAAAGCTATGAGAATCTTTCTTCTGAAGCTTTTGTTAGCATTTAAGTTCCATATAATAATCTCATTTTAGTGCCTTCTAACTTGTTTTTCCTTTTTGCTTAATCAATGTTATAAATAGCATTCTCTGTAAAAGTTTTTATTATTTACATTGTTTAAAAATCATCTCCATTTTTGTTCTGATTTTATTATTCTTTTTTAAAGTTTCAGGGAGTATATGAAAATTTTTCTTTTATTTATGAGATTATATTATAATTTTATCATTTCTCCATTCCTTTGTTTTCATCTAAAGCCTCCCACATACCCCTCCATGACTTTTTGAAATTAATTGACTCTTTTTTTATTAACTGTGGTTATATACATATTCGTTTATATTTATAAATATAACCTGCTCATTTTTCTCTTTCTTTTAAAAATTATTTTGGTTTTCTACTTATATCTAATTCTTTCTTTCCAAAGATTTCTTGTGACTCTGTATAAGTAAGTGTGTGTGTGCATATGTGTGTGTGTGTGTGTGTGTGTGTGTGTGTGTGTGTGCGCTTTGAGCACGTGAGTCAAAGAACTTTACCCACTGAGCTACATTGCTAGCCTCCTGGGGTCCAGTCTTAAAGGATGAGGCTAAGATCTTAGGTCTCAAATTTCCATGGTATTTATGAACAAGGAAAGTATTTCTATAACAAATGCTCTTGAACCATGCCCATCATTTGAGTGTGATCCATGTTTGCATGTATGTACAAGTGTTTGCAGGTACATACAGTCACATGTACAGTCACATGTGTAAGCGAACTTGTATGTCAGAAGTTAACACAGTGTCGTCCTCAGCATCTGCTTTATAGTTTGAGACTGCTCCTTCCTTGAACCTGGACTTCATCCACTTGGCTAGACTAGCTAGCTGCAAGCTCCAAGGGTGTTCCTATCTTTTCTCCTAGAACTGGGATTTAAGATGCATGTTATCATGCCAACTTTTTGAGTTCTAGGGCAAAAAGTTCATGGGCACAAAAGTTGTGTCCCCATGCTTGAGCAGCCTGACCAACCAGGCTGCTTTTCAAGAGCACACTGTTGCATGAAGCTATTGACAACCTACTTGATTTACCAGGTAACTAAGGAAATGCTTCCCCTGTGTACAATTTTGTGAATCTGAGTGATGTCTGGAAACTTATTTATAACTCTGATATTTCATGTTGCTCCATACAGAGGATTTGAATAGGAAGAGGGTGTCTAACAGCAACAGTGATGAAGATCTGAGTGTGCCCATAAGAAGGTCTGGGTATGTTGTCAAAAGCTCATGTAGCCCAAAGGAGTACTTCTCAGAGGCAAGGTCTTTAGAATGCTTCTGGTGTGATTTTTATAACTTATCTGAAACAGGTATAAATTGCTTCTATTATACAGTTGAAAAAATACACATTTTAAAATGTCTGAAAATCAGGTGTTGGAGAAATAGTTCAATAGGCAAAGCACTTGCTGCATAAGCTTGAGGAGCTGCATTCAATTTCCATTATCCATGTTTTTTTAAATGAGTGTAGAAGAGTGTGTCTATCAAGTCCATGCTTCAGAAGTAGACACATGAGGATACCTGGTGCTCATTGGCCTGTTAGCATTGCCAAATTGGTTAGACTCTGGTTTAAAGTAAGACCCTGTCCCCAAAAACTTAGCATGAGAGTGATTAAGGTAGACACCTAACATCTGCTTCTGGCCTCCAAAATTTGTATCACACTCACACATGCACACCTTCACACACACACACACACACACACACACACACACACACACACATTCACTTATGCACATATCGCACAGATTCTCACACACTGTCATGCTCTAACACAAACACACTCTCTCTCACATTCATACAAACTCACACACTTTCTCTTGCACACACACACACACACACACACACACACACACACACATGGTTTTATGGAATTTGCCCAAATTTCAGAAATAGTAAATAGCAGAGCTACCAAAAGTGCACAGGCATGTTCACTGGCCAACCTCTGTTTTCAAGTTATGCATGTTACCTACAAATCTGCACCACTTATTATGGTAGAAACAATTCAGGGTAGGAAGTAGCTTCTGCCTTTGCAAAGCACTCATTTATAGTGCTCCCTCCCCCATCTTGTGCAAGATTCTTCTTGGTTGAAAGCATTTATTTACCTGAATCATGAAGCTGGCTCCTTCAATAGAACGAACCCTTCATCTTTGTCAGTCAGAACTAGCAGCTGTGGGGCACCTGAGTTGCTTTGCTTTTGCCAGCTGACAATGGAAAGCAAATGGCTTGTAGCTGCCCCAGAACCCTGAGGGACCTAAGAAGAAATTACAATGGGGTGATTCTTGGGGAGTTCAAATGGCAGAAGATAGACAAGGTAGTTCTGCTTTTTGACAATCATAGTCTGAGAAGTGATTTGGCAAATCTGAAAATAAAGTTGTTTCCTGAAGCATGTTTCCAAGAATTTTTACCTTCTTTTCCTTCAGTGTTTGGGGATGGCACTCCAATACAGCTTTTTTTTTTTTTTTTACTGGAATTGCTTCTTCTGATTGTACTGAGGTGATTTAATATAAAATAAATCTTGATGCTTCTTTCTCAAAGATGGAAGCCAGGGAGCTGTTGCTGACCAACAGTATGTTATGAACCTTGTGTTTTGTTTTGTTTTGTGGCTTTTAGGAAGTTAGAGCTGGTTGTAAAGGGGCTCCAGATTTCCCAAATGCTATGCTTTCCTTCTTGACAATGGTGAATGCATTCTGAAGTTTTTCAGAAGACAAAATATAACAAGCTTGGGAAGAGTGAAGTTATTCTAGTATCACTTCTGTCTTTCTTTCAGTCATCAACCTAGGGAAACAACTGTTCCTCTAAATCGGAATTCCTTCAGGAATTTCAGGCTGATCAAAGTGAAGGCCCGAAGCCTAGGCCAACCAGAGGGGAAACTTTTCTCCTGGAAAGAGATGTATAGCTTGTTAGCATATCTGAGATCACACCTAGAAAGTATATATGTATGTATGTGGCTCTTGCCCTCTGCTTAAACATTAACTTCATTTCAGAAAGTGTGGAAGATGGGTATGATATGACTTGATTTTCTTTGTCCTCTTTCCCAAAGTGGTTGTATTGTCCCCCACTCTGAGTATCAACTATTGAAACAATAGATTCCAATGAAATAGAAATTTCAAGAAGAATTTTTTTGCTGGGAGAAGGAAAAGGCACCAGCCAGAGGTGTCAAGTCTAAGGAAACTCCACTCCCTAAAATTCTGGTGGCCCTCTCTACCAAAAAAGCCATTTCTTTATCAGTGTCAAAAGGGGCAAATGGCTATCTGTGGTGCTTATTAGCATACCAACATACAGGGTGATCTCCAGGCTTATTCAGTCTTATAAGTGCCTGTATCTTCTCACCTCCTCCCTAGAAGCACCCCACTCCCAATTCTTCTTTTGCTTGGCTATGCTCTCTCTCTCTCTTTCTCTCTTGCCTTCCTGCCTCTTGTCCCTCTTTCTTCTTTGTCTCTTTCTCTTCCTCTCTTGGTCTCTGCTTTTCTCTCCTCTCATGGCCTGATCCAGTCTGCTGACCATGTTCAGTCCATACTTTGGTTTTCAAATGCTTCTGGTTATACTCTCCCCCTTCTCTGCAATAAACACCTTCCCTTCAACCATACCATAGAGAGGTAATGCTGTCGGTTCATACAAGAGGGGGAACTTATCTCCTGAAAAAAGATTTCACATAGTTCTAACAAGTTACCAGACCATCTTACCCGAGGGGACTGAAATTCAACTAATAACATGCCAACAGTTGGTGAGACTCTACCTTGACCCAGCATTGCTTAGATTTGCAAATTCTTTTTTCTTTAAACATTAGTCTTATTTCAGGGTCCCAAGACTTAGGGGTGTCAGTGAATGTCTTTTCTCTCTCCCACTAGGGCCATGTTGAATAAATTTTCTTTTTTTCTGCTTTCCATTGGTAATTTGTCTCTTTTAATTGTAATGTGGAGGATCAGTGGCTGGACAAGTAAGTATAGGGTACTGGGATTCATGGGATGAACAGAATGTTGGCTCTTTCCCCAGTTCACCCTCCAGACACAAATGTACACTGAGTACTGGACAGGGTCCCAAACATGTTGAGCTTTTAGGAGTATAATAATATCTTTCTTCATCCATCCATCTCATTAGGAAAGAGATTGAAGTAGGTATCAAAACCACATAGCACAGGAGAAACTTGAAAAGGAGCATGGGAATTCATATGGTGTTACCAACACCTTCTGTGGGCTTCTGAGAGAGACCTGTCCTTGATGCTTCTAATCTGTGTTCCTTCTATGTAACTCCTTAGGATTTCCTGCTGAAATTTGTGGTGCTCTCCATTACATGTTGCTTAGAGCTGACTTTGCTGTCTTGGTCACTCTAGTTTTCACAATGACCTAGTTGTCAGACCTGTGGTCTGCCATGTCTTTTGTCGTGGTGCTATGGAATGACTTTGCTTCCTCATTCCTGCCTTATTTTCTGAGATGGCTCCATTGTCCTCCTTTATTTCCATATAGCCATCATGGAGAATAGGATTCATGCCATCTACGTCTCCCCTTCAGTGGGATTTCAGCACTTCCAATCTGTCTGCAGTGGTGTATTTGGGCCCTGATCTAGCTCTTTCCCTCTCTGACATGGTACCTGGAGCCAATATACGTATTACTTATATATTTCAAATTACAGCTCTCTGAGTAGGAAAATAAATGACACATGAGTAGAAGGACTCAAGTTATATTAAATGTATATTTACAATAACAAACAAATAAAACAACAAGACAGAAATTCTCTGTACAATCAAACAGCAGAACCAAAAGAGGAAACATACACACACTTTCAGAGAATGGGAAAGATCCAGGAAAAGCCCAGATGGAATCAGATACATTATTTATCACTATTATGTCTCTTTCTCTTTCTCTCTTTCTCTGTGTGTGTGTGTTCATGTTTATATGTAAGTGTTGATATGCATATTCTCTACTGCACACCTGGAGGTTAAAGAACAACCTTCCTCCCAGCACTAACAACTAGAAACAAAATGAAATGGTGATTTTCTATTCAAGATAGAAAAGTTCTTTTATTGCAAACCATTTTGTCACTTTGACTAGAAACTCCTCTCCCTTATTTTAGGTTAATTTTAAAAAATATTAGTTCCAGGCATGGACCTTGGTTGGAATGTGTCTCAGAAAGATTCCTGGGCCCAAATATTTTGGTTCAGTTGCTCTCCTTGTGGAACTCCAGTCCCCTCCGGGTCTTTCTGTCTCCCCTTTCTTTCATAAGATAGGCTAGGGGTCAGAGGAAAGGAGAGGAGGACCTTCCCTAATTAGTGGACTGGGGGAGGGGTAGGGGATGAGAAGAGGGATGGAGGGCAAGATTAGGAGGAGACAAAGGAGGGGGCTAGAGCTGGGATACAAAGAGGGTAAATTTTAATAAATAAATATAAAAATTTTAGAGACAATATAGATGCTGCCTCAAGACAAGGTGAAGAGAGGGAACCCATTCCTAGAAGGTTATGCTTTGACTTCCACAAGTGCACAGTCACCTGAATGCCTGCACTCTCTCTCTCTCATGTCTCTGTGCCTTAGAACTAAAATAGAACTATGATTATTATATATTGAACTTTAGGTCACAGTGTATCAACACTAAATTCTTTACTGTGATAGTTAAGCTGTGATTACATAAGGAATTATCTTTGTTCTTGGGAAATACACATGGTAGTTTTGTGTGGCCAAAGGACACAGTCATAATAATTTTGTATCGAAGGGTTCAGAGGCATTCATTTAGAATTTTTTTAAAGTATATTTAAATGTATTTAGAAAATAATTAATGAATTATTATAATATATGCATATATGTATATATGAATTCTTGGTATTATTATCACATTTTTAAGTGTTAAATGATATCAAAAATAAAATTTAAATTTAAAGCTTGAAAAAAAATTTAAATATTAGTTCACTGAGAATTGCATATATGTGTTTTGATTATATTCACTCTCCTGACTATTCCCAGATCTAACTACATCATTCCTTACCCATTTAAACTTGTGTACTTTATTTTATTTTATTTTATAATATTTTATATTGTGAGTCCTTCCACTGGAATATGGTTGACTTAACAGAGGCTACGTTCAGTTCAGAGAAAACTGATTCCCACTCTCTCAACACCTAACATTTGGCAATAGTTGCTTTATGTCTAGTGGCCTTCTTAACGCTGAGACTTGCTCAGGCTTGGTCTTACATAGGTCTATACCTGCTGATACAGCTAGTGTGACTTCATACATGTGCCTGACCTGCAGTAACAATAAGATAATGTCTCCTTGAAGTCACAACCTTTGGCTCTTACACTCTTTTTGTCTTCTCTTCTGTAATGACCTCTAAGCCTTGAGGGAAGAGAACAGGCAAGATGTCTCAACAGGTAAAAATTGTTGCTGCCAAGCCTGACAAGCTACATTTCCTTTCCAGGACCCATATGGTAAAGAAAAAGAGCTGACGCCCACAAGTTGTCCTGACTTTCATATGTATGCTGTGACATGTGCAGATTCACACATATACACAATCAGTATAAACATAAAGAAATTAAAGAAATCTTTTATTATTTTTTCATGGCAAAAAAAAAAAAACATGCTTTAACTTGGAGAGATGGCTTATCAGAAAGACTTGGTGAGGTTCATAGATTGTAATTTTATCCTAATCAATAAGCATTACCATCTCACCTTAAGTGAGTATATTACACAGTATTTCATTAGTGAAAGGAAATCAATATTTTACATGAAAATCTTGATAGATTTTCTAACAACTTTTCCAAATGTACACTAGACTCCTTAGGAATTCTAAATCCCTTTAAGGAAGACACATATATGGGGAAAAAGGAATGTGGCTAGTTGTGCAAGGAAGGAAACAAATGGGAATGCTGTGTTTATGAGGGTGAGCCTTACAGTGCCTCCCTGCCTCCTAGAATGATGGTAAGATATGACTTCCTATGATTAGAACTGATTCATTTTTAAGTTTGGATTTTCTTTTTATTTATGCATACATATATGCATGCATATATGTCTGTGATGGATATGTACATATAAGTGCAGTGCCAGCAGAGGCTAGCGGGGTTTACAGGAAGTTGTGAACTGCCAAATATGGGTGCTGTGGACTATGCTTGGATCCTCTGGAAGAGATTCAAGTTTTCTTAACTGCTGAGGAACCCTCAAGCCCCATAACTAGTTTGGATAATACTACTGATTTATATATAGCAGTTCCTTAATTAAAATACTCAATGTTTTCTTTTAAAGGTTTGGTGAATAAGTGTAACTTTATTGGAACCAAAGGTGAAAAGCAGAATTCAACCATGAAGTATGGCAAGCCATCTATTCAGATTTGCCTATTATTGTAGAACAAGGTCCTTTGAGAATGGGCACCATCATTATGAGCTTGAATGATATCAAGAGACTATCACATGGCATTCTCATAAAAAGAGATGTTGGAGCTGAAGAGATGCCTAAGAGACCTTGATGTTCGTGATGAGGACCAGAGTTCAGTTCCAAGCCTGTATCTCCAACTCCAGGAAATCTGACATCTTCCGTCCAAGATGTGTGACATTTACTCACACATACATATACACATATGCACACATACTGATATGCAAGCATGTGCACTTCTCTCTCTTTCTCTCTTTTTCAGATACACATACACACACACATATGCACACACCCAACAAATAAAGGAGAAGGAGAGGAGGTTCACTGGACTCTAATCTGAAATTCAGATTCTTTTCCCAGCCTACTATGTAGAGTTCTGCTCACAGCCTTGGGATTTGGCAGGTAATACACTATACAGGCTGTGGGAGGTTAATGGAAGGGACCTTCATCTATGCAGTTACAGAAGAATAGAGACTTTCCAGTGGGGCTGCTTTGGGGATCACCCATGATCTTGGTGGTAACCTATCACTTGTAAGTTAGACCAATAAACTGACTGGTTCCCCAGAGTAAGTTTATCTTGGGACCTTGTGAAAAGGGGTGAATATTGATTATATCTCCCCTGGGGAGGAATTCTCAAAACAGTTATTCTGAATTACTTTTCTTGCTTTTTATTTGTCATAAAGTGTTTAAATAGCTCATTTTATGTAAATGTCTATAATATTCAGTTTTATTTCTAGATTTTCCCATTCTGTTGATTTGATTTTATACTCATTTTTCTAAGTATCACGTTTTATAATTATCCAGTCTTTGTAGTATAGTTAACAACTCTTAAGACTGTAACCTCTCATTGCCTTTCTACTTTCAGTGTTATTATAGCCACATTGCTTCTTTTTATGTGAATTTTAGAATAGCAGCTTATCTGATTCAGAAATAAATCTTATGGTTTTCATTGCATAACAATGGTTCATAAGTAACTTAGCAGCTGCTGCAGCATTATGGGACCATGCCATTCTATTATAATACCTCTGTTTTCAGTGTATTGTCAAGTGTATTCTTTAGTTCTTAAACAATTTAGTTTTAAATTTTCTTCCTACATTTTCTTCTTTTCTAATTAATTTTTTATTTTTATATTAATTACAGTTTATTTACTTTGTATCTCAGTTTCTTTACTTTGTAGCCCCCTCTCTCATTCCCTCCCAATCCCACCCTCTCTCTCTCTCTCTCTCTCTCTCTCTCTCATCTCCTCCCTGCCCTTCTCTAAGTCCACTGATAGGGGAGTTCCTCCTCCCTTTCCATCTGAACCTAGCTTATCAGGTCTCATCAGGACTGGCTGCAATGTCCTTCTCTGTGGCCTAGCAAGGCTGCTCCTCACTCAGTGTGTGGGGAAGGTCAAAGAGCCAGCCACTAAGTTCATGTCAGAGACAGTTCCTGTTCCCCTTACTAAGGAAACCCACTTGAATACTGAGCTGCCATGGGCTATGTCTGAGCAGGGGTTCTAGGTTATATCCATGTATGGTACTTGTTTGGAGTATCAGTCTCAGAAAAGACCCCTGATATATTTGGTCCTTGTGGAGTTCCTGTACTCTCCAGATCTTACTAACTCCCCCTTCTTTCATATGATTTCCTGCACTCTGCCCAAGGTTTGATTATGAGTCTCAGCATTTGCTTTGATACACTGCTAGGCAGAGTCTTTCAGAGACCCTCTATGGTAGGCTCCTGTCCTGTTTCTTGTTTTCTCCTACTTTCAGTGTCCATCCCATTTGTTTAAGTGAGGATTGATCATCTTACCCAGGGTCCTCCTCCTTGTTTGGCTTTAGGTATACAGATTTTAGTAGGTTTATCCTATCTTTTAGGGCTAGTATCCACTTATAAGTGAGTATATGTCATGTGTGTCTTTCTGCTTCTAGGATACCTCACTGAGGATGATCTTTTCTAGTTCCCACCATTTGCCTGCAAATTTCATCATTTCCTTGTTTTTAACTGCTGAGTAGTATTCCATTGTGTAAATGTACAATTTCTGTATCCATTCCTCCATTGAGGGACATCTGGGTTGTTTCCAGGTTCTGGCTATTACGAATAAAGCTGCTACAAACATGGTTGAAAAAATGTCCTAGTTGTGTACTTCAGCATCTTTTGAATATGTGCCTAGGAGTGGTATAGCTGAATTTTGAGGAAGCACTATTCCTAATTGTCTGAGAAAGTGACAGATTGATTTCCGAAGGAGCTGTATAAGTTTACATTCCCACCATGAGTGGAGGAAGGTTCACCTTTTTCCACAACCTCTTCAGCATGTGTTGTCACTTGATTTTTTTATCATTTTTTTTAATTTTATTTTTTTCTTATCAGTTACATTTTATTAACTCTGTATCCCAGCCGTGTCCCGATCCCTCATTCCCTCCCAGTCCCTCCCTCCCTCCCTCATCTCCACCATGCCCCTTGCCAAGTCCACTAATAGGGGGGGCCTCCTCCCCATTCATCTGATCCTGTTTTATCAGGTATCTTCAGGACTGGCTGCAAAGCTCTCCTCTGTGGCCTAACAGGACTGCTCCTCCCTTGGGGGATGGGGAGGCCAAAGAGCCAATCATTGAGTTCCTGTTAGAAATAGTCCTTGTTCCCCTCACTATGGGAAACCAATCAGAAAAGTTCCAAACACAAAACATCCAAGAAATCAAGGACACCATGAAAAGACAAAACCTAAGAATAATAGGAGTAGAAGAAAAAGAAGACATCAGGCTCAAAGGTCCAGAAAATATTTTCAAGAAAATTATAGAAGAAAACTTTCCCAACTTAAAGAAGGAGATGGCCATAAACATACAAGAGGCTTACAGAACACCAAGTAGACTAGACCAGAAAAGAAATTCTTCACGTCACATCATACTCAAACCACTGAACCTACAAAACAAAGAAAAAATTCTAAAAGCAGCAAGGGAAAAAGGCCAAGTAACATATGAAGGTAGACCTATCAGAATCACACCAGATTTCTCAACAGAAACTATGAAAGCCAGAAGGACCTGGACAGAAATCATACAGTCCTTAAGGGACCACAGATTCCAACCCAGACTACTATACCCAGCAAAACTTTCAATCAACATAGACAGAGAATTCAAGATATTCCAAGACAAAACCAAATTTAAACAATATCTACATAGTAACCCAGCTCTACAGAAGTTACTAGAAGGGAAACTCCAAACCAAAGAAAACAACTACATCGAAGGAAACAGAGGAAATTGATTTTTTTTATCTTAACCATTCTGATGGGTGTCAGGTGAAATCTCAGGGTCGTTTTGATTTGCATCTCTCTGATGGCTAAGGACATGAGTATTTCTTTAAATGTTTCTCTGCCATTCTATTTTCCTCTACAGAGAATTCTCTGTTTAGTTCCATATCCCATTTTTTAATTGGATTACTTGATTTGTTGCTTTTTTTAACTTTGTGAGTTTTTTATATTCTGGATATTAGCCCTCTGTCAGATATAGGGTTGATGAAGATGCTTTCCCAGTCTGCAAGTTCTCGTTTTGTTCTGACAACAGTGTCTTTTGCTTTACAGAAGATTTTCAGTTTCATGAGGTCCCATTTATTGATTGTTGCTCTTAGAGCCTATGTTGTTGAGAGGAGATTTTGGTGTTTCAGCAGTAGCTAAGGGCAGAAGGTCTCTGGTACATGTGCAGGTGTGTGTGGCAATGTGCCTTGAGGGAGAGGTGCTAGAGTTTATAGATGCCTGGAAGTGTAGAACTTAAGTGTGGGAGGGGGTGTGGGTGATGGTGCTGTTAGTTGGCCATTCATATGCTCAGGTTCCCTGAATAATACCTCAGTGGCCTGCAGGTCTGTCATACTGTCCTCCTGTTATTCAAATCTGTCTGGGTTCCAGGAATTGCTTGCCTGGATTCCATTGGTAGACCCACAAAAAAGGGGATTCAATGTTGAGAATCTCTTCTAAGGATCCTATGTTGCTCACAGTGGGGTTGTGAGTGGGAGGGATTTGATATCTTGTTCCTAGTTTAGAGGGACCTTGGATCTGGGGCTCTGCATGCACTAACTTGAAGGTATACTGACTAGCTCATAGGCCTAATCAGAAAGCACAGGTGTTCCCCCTGTTCACTACTCTCAGATTTGAGCCTGCAGGGGCAAATGAGAGTATAGGAGATCCATCAGCTCAGTGGTGTCCACTGTTTGCTGCCGGGCAGGGTGGCCTATACTTGGGTTAGCTGTCTCTGCAGGCTCAGTCATAGAGCACAGAGGTTCGTACTTGGACTAGCCACAGCCCTGCAGCAGCCCTAACCTCAGGAGGCCAGTTTGTGCCATTCTAGTCACCGAGGATGGAGGCTCATGTTTGGGGCAAGCACTGCAGCCTCAGCCACTGAGGGAGGTAATGACTATTTAGAGGACAGAAAAATTTACTGTGTGACACACTTCAGTGTCCAGTTCCACTATGATGAATGAATATGAGATAGAGAGATAGGAAAGATAGAGAAAAGGAGCAGCAAGTAAGCATTAGAGAGAGGTGGAACTGGAGACCCTATGGTGCTGATAGGTGTGAGAAAGTGTTGTGGTGGATGGAAAAATATGTTGTTGCAGAGTAAGGACAAGGTGATATGCAGCAGCCTAGAACTTATATGCTGACACAGCCTTCTAACATGCTGTCCAGTCACATGATTGTTCTGGGGCTTAGCAATGACAAGATGTCCAAGATAAAGATGGTTCATTTTATGGATTGGACCTTCTCAAAAGAACTCTATGGTCTGTTCTTCCCCTGGAGGCAACTGTACTATCCGTGGTCTGCTATTCTAGGCCATGCTGAAGCTGAAGGTTCATATAGATGTGCCTGTGGTTCTACAGCAACTGGGAGCCATGTTGGTGTCACTGGCCCAAGTTACCACCAAAGCCCAAGAGATGTTGTTGGTCTGGGCTGCCACATGAGGCCATCCTGATGTCCATTGGCTATCCTTCCCCTGAGGATCATATTTATGTTAGTGACCTGGGCTGCCACATGAGGCCATGTTTATGTACATGGTCCTTACTGCCACCAAGGGCTATGTCTGGGTATATGGTCCTACTGCAGCCGGGGTCTGTATTGATGTCTGTGGTCATGTTACCATCAAAGACAATGCAGATGTCCGTGGTCTGTACTGTAGCCATGTTGTCTATGGGTGGTAGACAACCTGGTGCTGCCACTGGGGGCCATATTGATGAGAGTGTCCGTGGCTGCCTTCTGAGGTCATGTTGATATACCTGGCCTGTGCTACTATTGAGAGCTGTGATGGTCTATGGCCCATGCAGTGGCAGAAGGCTGTATTGATTTCTGTGGTCTGTACTGCCACTGGAGACCATCCTGAGGTCCATGGCATGAGGTGACACTGGAGACCATGCAGATGTCCATGGTCTGCACAGTAGTCAGAAGCCACATGTAAGTCCATGGTCGGTCTTCCTCCTGACTATAAACGGCAAGGAAGCTACTTTTGCCATGGTATGGATGACTGCAGGCTCACAGTTGACAAAGAAGGATGTGGAAAACTTTTGTGACAATCTTACCTCCTTTCCCAAAGTAACAGCCTAGACAGAGAACCATAGAAGAGAACTCTTAAACATTATGATAAGCATGCTGAAGCCTAGTTCTTCAGAATTGATGGTTTCTGGCAGGGGTGTAAGTGGAAAATGAATCATTTTTTCTTAAGGGGGTGACCACCAAGAGTTTGGCCACGCTCCAGTGAGTATACAGCCAACACAAATTGTGCTAAAATCCTAGGATTTTGCTACCTCATGTATTTCCATTTTAAACAATAGAAATAAGTTACTCTTCATATAATGCATAGCTTCTGTTCAAACACATCATGGAACACAATACAGGAATTCCAGGCAATGGGATGATGTGACCTAGATTGATTTGGGGTGAGTAAGGAGCTAAATGGTATGATCAAATTAACTTTTGGAGAGAATCTCCTGCTTACCAACCTATGGGTATAACTTGGCTTTCATATAGTTAAAGCAGACACATTATGGAAAAAAAGAACATACAAGTTCAGCAGAAGATTATGTAATCCAAGCCTGTCAATAAAAATACAAAACACTCCAACTACTCCCATAGTAATAAAGATTCTCTCTCTTGAACCCTACAAACAATAAAGAAAAGCCCAAACTATATTTGCAACACATAAGTCCTCATACATGTAACCGCTGTCAGTATCGACAGAGATTCATTTCTAATTTGTACTATCCTTCTGTTTGGAACATATTTTCTCTGATGCTTTGAGTAGTTTGGGTGTTTGTTTTGTTCTTGAATAAGAGGACAAGAACCTGTAAATGCCAGGCCCATAACCCAACCAGTGGTAAGAGTTGTGGCTCTCAGAGTGTTAGAATTCTGGGTAATTCCTCAATCAAAACATGACTCTGATAGTTGTTTAATACCTAAGCATCAGTAAATAAAATCAACAAAATCTGGCCTGGCCTCTAACCTTCTGATTATATAATATAGATAATCTGTGAGTGTAGCTGATGTTCCATAATGTCTGAATCATAGAGCCTGATGAAGAAAAATTCCTCTTTAATAAGTACTGGTTTGAGAGCACAGAAAAACACGCAAGGTGATGAATGCATGTCTCCTGAGGAGTTTGTAATAACTCCCCTGCTCCATTCCGTTGGCAAAACCAAATCAGATGCCCAAGGCTATGTCAAGGGACAGGGAAGAATGATTGCTACACAGACAAAGATATCTAATATTTAGTTTTAGCAATCTTCCAAAAACTACCAGGTTTCTAAAAGATTAATTGCTTCCTTATCAGAAATTGATTAAAAACTTCAGTTTCTTACCTAAACACTTGTTTATTTATTTATCTGTCACCAAACAGATCATTTTTATAGGTGATAAAGAGAAAAAATGTGATGTAAATACAACTAGAAGGTGTTTGATAGCAAGAAAAACATCACCTTAGGGGACTTTCTCTATCTTTCATTCCAGCCTGCCCACATGCTGTGTGTGTGTGTGTGTGTGTGTGTGTGTATTTAGATCAACCTACACATGAATGTACATACATATATATAATGAAAGTAATGGATAGTCATGTAGGTTTCCAAAGAACCAAGACACGCTGAGAGGTTGCAATGCATGTCCAGGGACTGCAAACTTCCCAAGCTGAGGTCTAGTCTCCTCATTTCTTGATCTGACCTTTATGGCTGTCCTTTGAAGAGAACAGCAGGGGACTCAATACATAGACTCAGAGTGGGAGCAGAAGTAGTAAATATACTGCTGTGGAACTAAAGCCTTGTGCAGAAACACTGTTTTAAAATGGTGACAGTGATGCACTCAGAGTCATGGGTTGCTGTATAATGCTCTCCTCCAAATATAACAGCCTTTGCGATTTTCATCAAAATGGCTCACAGAAGACCCTTGACATAGGTCCTGTGGATGTTGCCTTATACAAGGGATAGAAAAAGTCATTACAGTCTTGTCTGAGATTCTATGCAGGTCCTTTTGCACTTGCTTCTAAGGTATATATAGCTCTAGCCCACGTGTATGTGGTTGTGGCAGGTGCTAGAGTCTATGGAGAATAGAACAATTTTGAAGAGGGGCTGCCATCTACGCCATCATCCATGCTGGAGTGAGGCTTTGCAATGGTATGGTTGTTTTGCAGTCATCATTCTCTTTGTAAATACGTGATCTTCAATGTTGCTATAAGTAAGTCGAATAAACCCATTGGCTTGCCAAGGCAGATTTTGGTGCTACTTTGACCTATTGCTGATGACCTTTGTGTGCTGAGTAGATGTTCATCCATATCTCCCCAGAAAAAGTTCACACAGCACATACCATCATAGTCAACTTGTCCAACAGGAATTGACAGAGTCATCCTATAGATGCTGCTATGTCAGGCACCATCTGACAATGTGTCCTTTTCCCATTCCTGAGGCCCAGGAAAGTGTCATGTGGGGACACGGCTTTATGGTTCCTGGGGATGTGGGAGTTCTTGTCAGAGAAGAAGCACCATTGGCTCATTGGCCAGACCAACCATGTTTGAGAAGGAAGATAATTAAGTGTGAGGTGTACTAGGAATTGCTAGTGCCATCCAAGACTTGAATTCATTCATTTTCCTAACTAATTTAACTTCACATGATTTTGACCTATGGTGCATGTAAGAAATGAAGTCCCCCTCTGTGGCTGAGCAAGGCTGTTCCTCCCTCAGGGGTGGGGGGAGGTAAAGGAACCAGTCCTTGAGTTCATGCCAGAAATAGTTCTTGTTCCCCTTACTAGGGAAACCCACTTGAATACTGAGCTACCATGGGCTACATCAAGCAGGGGTTCTAGGTTATATCCATATATGGTCCTTGGTTGGAGAAACAGTCTCATAGAGGACCCCGTGCCCAGATATATTTGGTCCTTGTGGAGCTCCTGTCCTCTCCTGGTTATATTAACTCCCTCTTCTTTCTTATGATTCCCTCCATTCTGCTGAAGGTTTGGTTATGAGTCTCCGCATCTGCTTTGATACACTGCTAGGTAGAGTCTTGCCCTCTGTGGTAGGCTCCTGTCCTGTTTCTTGCTTTCTTCTACTTTCCATGTCCATCCCATTGCAGCCAGTCCTGAAAATACCTAATATGATAGGGTCAGAAGAAAGGGGAGGAAGACCTCCCCTAGCAGTGGACTTGGAAAGGGGCAGGGAGGAGATAAAGTAGGGAGGGTGGGATTGGGAGGGAACGAGGGAGGGGTTACAGCTGGGATACAAAGTAAATAACTTGTGATTAATATTTAAAAAATTAAAATAAAAAAAAAAGGATCTCATCATGCTCGCTTTGGTGAACATACAAAACCCACTAATCACTAGGGTCAAATAACAGTGAGCATGTTGGAGAACCTCATGTACTTGTACCCAATAAAATATCTATCTCCCTATTGGCAAAAAAAAAAAAAAAATGAAGTCCCATGGCAAATACTTGAGAAAGAGGAGCCATTGTTTTATATGCCCTACGTAAAGTAATTGAACTTTAACCTTTTCACCATATTTGAATGCTCTTGAAGGAAGGCAGAATGCAAGGTTGGAGCTGTTGTTCTGGGGTAGAGAGCTTACCCAGGATGAGGAAGCCATAGGTTCCATGTTCAACAGAGAATAAACTGTTTATAGTAGTGCATACTTGTCATCATGACACTCTGGATGTGGAGACAAGAAGATCAAGAGTTCAAGGACAGCTACGACTAAGAGAGAGAGGGGGAGATAATCGAGGGAGAAGATGGGAAGGATATGAAGAAAGAGTAACTATGTGATTTAGTACTGTCAGAAATGGTCTTGAGGAGCTTCATGTAAGTCATTAGTGAATTATTGGGGAGAATAAATGATAGTGGTTCTTGTTGACAGGGGTTTTCTTACAGCTTAGTCTTCATATCAATAAAATATATAAGCTATTTATTATTGAAAACCCACACCCTTTGACTCACCTCTGTCTTTCTTGGAGATTGCTCTTCCCTCCCTGCATTCTTTTCTTCTCTGTTCGCTTCTCATGTCTTCTTTTGTTGTTGTTGTTGTTGTTATGTGTGTGTGTGTCTGTCTGAATAAGGGTATGCTCACATGAGTGCAGTTGTCCATAGACACCAGAATCCCCTAGAGATGCAGTTACAGGCAGTTGTGAGTCATCTAATGTTTGTGTTGAGAAGTGAACTCAGCTGTCCTGCAAAAGCACCATGCTCTCTTGACCACTGAGCTTCTCTGCAGTCTTGTAGTCTGCACCTTTAAGATACTGCAAGGAAGCAAGGAATGAATTCTGTAACACTGTAGATTTTTGAAGCTGTCTTAAATTTGCAGAGCTACTGACATAAGTCCTTGAAAATTATAACTTTAAAATATAAAAACAAAACACCATCAATTGTTTTGTTATTGACTTACTCTATAATTGCATTGCATACTCTATAAATTTGCTGTTAATATTTTACTGTATTATTTCTCAAGCAATTACATTTTTACTGCAAATTTGGAAGATTTACTTGATAAAACATTGAGTACAAGTGTGGTGCTAAGTATATAAGTGAGGATGTTATCAAATGAGGCTATATTTTCTTGTACTGTTGAAACTAGTTTATTTTTAGTATGTAATACTTATTAGAACATATTTTAATTATAATGGGAAATTTAAATCAAGCAAGCTTTCACACATACTATCTTTCTCCAATATGGTAAGTAAATTTTGTGTGCTTATTACTTAAATACTTTCGATTTTGTCAATACAAGATAAAATTAGCTAAGATCAGGCAAACTATGTTTGGGTATTTGGATTAATCAGGTGTTCTGTCTTGTATGTAATATTGATAGGAATGTTTAACAACTGTACCAAGTAGGCTGAGTGGCAAAAATGAATACAGATTTTGCTATAAATTGCAAATAAGCACAAAATTAATCTGGTTAGCTTAATCAGAAATACAGAACGCCATTAGTATTTCAAATTATTTCATTCTGAATTTTAGAGTTCATTGGCAATGTAAAATAGCAATGTTATAAATCATGTTGAAAAATAGAAATAACTTAAAAATTATGTGTGTGTGTGTGTATACATTTATGCAAAGGCGTGTCTGTGGAGGTCAAAAACAGCTTTTCTGAATCAGTTCTCTCCTATCGCCAGGTGGAGGATAGGGGATTGAACTCAGGCCATTAGGCTTGATAGTTTGTGTGCTTCCCTGGCCCTTGCTTACAGTTAGTAAACTTATTTAAAATACAATCCATCATATGACACTTTTAAAAAATGAGCACTTTGCTAAAAATAACAATTAATTCACTGCAAAAATTACTTGACAGCTGTATTTAACAATTGGTTAATGAGAAGAGAAACAGTGCTATCACCTTCCTTTCTGTGCACTTTTTAATTATTGTAAGTGGAAGCTTATGCATGCTGTATAACCCAAGAACTCACTGTGTAGCAGAAGATAAGCCTGAACTTCCAATGTTCCTGTTTCGACACCTCCACTGCTAGTACCACAGGTGTGTACTGCTGTGCTGTTTTATGTGTCACTAGAAGGAGATCCCAGGGCTTTCAGCAAGCTTGAAAAGTGGCCTATGAGCTGAGGTACTCTCCCAGCCCAACTTAGTTTTTGATAGATCTCCCCAAATTTTCACCTCCTCTTCTTACCTCCCAGACTCTGGGTTTATTATTTACTATCTACTTTCTACTATTACCTTCTGTGATGTCAGAATTTTAGTTTCTGCATGTGAATGAGCTCATGCAATTAGCATTAAAATATTTTCAAACAGTAGTTAGCTGAATTTCTGGATAGCAAGTGTCATGAAGACCAAGTTTGTTTTGAGTTAGGTGTCTCAACAATCAGTATCACTAGCTACAGACAAGGAATTCTGAAAAACCATACCAAGCCCCAGAACCCAGGATTTGTGTTCCATTTTTTATTTCTCTCAACTATTTCCCCCTTATGATTGCTTTCTTTAACTATATTAGCTCACATATATACATATACATGTATATGTATATATACTATATATGTCTTGATAGGAATGTTTAGCAAGTGTAATTTTGAAATTTTAGCAACTGCAATATATTTTTATATTTTTAAATAATTTTATACATTCACTTATATCCTAGCTGTAGCCCTTTCCCTCTTTCCCTCCCAATCCTCCCCCCCTTCCCTCATCTCCTCCCTGTCCCCTTCTGAGTCTACTGAGAGGGGGTGTCCTCCTCTCCATCCTCTGGCCCTACCTTATCAGATATCTTCAGGATGGTTGCAATGTCCTTATTTGTGGCCTAGCAAGGCTGCTCCTCCCTCAGGAGGGAAGGGAAGCCCATGAGTTCATGTCAGAAACAATTCCTGTCCCCCTTACTAGAAAACCCACTTGGATACTGAGCTACCATGAGCTATGTCTGAGCAGGGGTTGTAGGTTATATCCATGCATGGCCCTTGGTTGGATAAACAGTCTCATAGAAGACCCCTGTGCTCAGATATATTTGGTCCTTGTGGAGCTTCCTGTCCCCTCTAGGATATACTAGTTCCTCCTTCCTTCATATGATTCCCTGCACTCTGCCGAAGGCTTAGTTATGGGTCTCAGCATCTGCTTTGATACACTGCTAGGTAGAGTCTTTCAGGTGCCTTCTGTGGTAGGCTACTGTCCTGTTTTGTTTTCTCCTATTTCCAATGTCCATCCCCTTTGTCTTTCTAGATGAAGATTGATCATCTTACCCCTGGACCTCTTTCTTGTTTATCTTCTTTAGGTGTACACATTTCAGTATGTTTATCCTATCTTATATGTCTATATAAGTGAGTATATTCCAAGTGTGTCTTTCTGCTTTTGGGATACATCACTCAGGATGATTTTTTTCTAGATCCCACCATTTTCCTGCAATGATAGGAATTTTTTTCTCTCTCTCTACACACATATACATATATGTTCATATGTTCTCTCTTGTTCCCTTCATCCTCCCACTGAACTGAACTTCTCTTTGTCATTCAAGCAAGGCCAGGAGGTCATGACCTTCTTTCTTATATGTGACACATTTCAATTAATTAGTGTTCCTCATGCACTTAAGTAGAGGGTCATTCACCTGAGAAAAATAACTTTCCTGTGGCTGCACAAATGAGGACATCCCCTGTCTCATTCACCTTTTACTACTTATTGTTCTGTGGGACGTAAAAGGGGATCTTTACTAGTCTCTCTTCCTTCTATAATGGCATGCTGCTATTATAAGTCTTCTAGTCTTGTATCTGTCTTCTGAACATACAGTTGAGAGTTTGTAGCTATCGTTTGTCCTATTGTAAATAAAAAATGTAAATAAACATGCCTTGTATAAATATTCAATTTTTTAAAATTTTTTATTAATTACACTTTATTCATTTTGTAACCCCCCATAAGCCCCTCCCTCCCCCCCTCCTGATCCCATCCTCCCTCCCCTTTCTGCATGCATGCCACTCCCCAAGTCCACTGATAGGGGAGGTCCTCCTCTTCTTTCTGATCTTAGACTATCAGTTCTCATCAAAAGTGGCTGCACTGTCCTCTACTGTGGCCTGGTAAGGCTGCTCCCCCCTCAGGGCGAAGTGATCAACAAGCAGGCCAATCAGATTATGTCAGAGGGAGTCCCTCTTCCCATTACTATGTAACCCACTTGGACACTGAACTGACATGGGCTACACCTGTGCAGGGGTTCCAGGTCATCTCCACGAATAGTCCTTGGTTGGAGTATGATTTTCTGGGAAGTTCCCTGTGTTCAAATTATCTTGTTCTGTTGCTCTCCTTGTGGAGTTCCCGTACCCTCCAGCTCTTACTATTTCCCACTTCTTACATAGAATTCCATTCACTCTGCCCATCAGTTGGCCATTAGGCTCAGCATCTGCTTTGACAGTCTATACTGCAGAAGCTTTCAGAGGCCCTCTGTGGCAGGTTTCAAGGTTGTTTCCTGTTTTCTTTTGGCTTTCAGAGGCCCTCTGTAGCAGGTTCCGAGGTTGTTTCCTATTTTCTTTTTCTTCTGATGTCCATCCTCTTTGCTTTTCATCTAATTAGGTCATGATTATTGTCCAGCAGATTTAGATTTAATCAATTTTTTCTAATATTTTGTAGAAAAGGACAACTTTAATCCTTTTTTTTTCACTTTTAACTTCCAAATTATTCAAAGACTACATTTTCTTTGGGTACAAAAACTACATCTGGTTTTACCAGCATTTACTTGAGGAGTTAAGTAGCTAAATCAACTAAGAATTTTTATTCAATCTAGTATACATTTCTCACATATAGAGATGTAGAAGGTTATTTTCTCCCCAGACCTCTGGGGAAAATCTGAGTCACCTCAGAAAGGACTAGTTTTTAATCTCTGCATGTTTAGCACCACTTATAGCACAGGGTAAATGGTGAACCACTGACGCAATCACAGAGACTTACTCTCATGTGAAAACTTTTTGTTCTGAGAAATGGGAAGATACTGTAAAAAAAAAAATAAGAAAGAAATGCCTGCTGCAGCCTTGAAATTACTTTGATGGAGAGAAATTTCAAGATCTACAATGAAGCACAAATGCAGGGGCTGGAGAAATGGTTCAGCAGTTAAGAGCACTTGCTATTCTTACAAAGGAAACACGTTTGATTACTAGTGCAAGTTCCAGAGGACTGAACAACTTCCTCTGGCCACCAGAAACATCAAGCATGCATGAGGAAACACTATATACATAAACTATTCTTGAATTTAAAAAAAAGAACCACAAATGTGGTATTTCTGTTGTAAGTATTACTGGAATAATGAAGTATGTACAGTTATGTCTCTATGGAGAGCATCACAGAACGAATGATCTTATATTTTAAGTTACAACTCATCAGTTTTTGGTTGGAGAGGGAAGCATTTCTGGTGTGTGTGTGTGTGTGTGTGTGTGTGTGTGTGTGTGTGTGTGTGTTTATGCAATTTCAAAGACAACTTCCAGCAGTGACTTTTCTCTGGTCCTGGTTATCAAACTTGATTGGGAGGCTCCGTGACTGGAACCTAGAACTGTGGAACCATCTTTTTGGCACCAGACATTAATTCCTAGGTGAGATTTGGCCAGAGGGCAGCAAAGCTTTGTGAGGAGAGAATAGTGAATGTGGAGAGCATAGCAATTGCCAGTCTCTCTGCTGTGCAAGAAGAAAGAGATCAATGAAGAAAGAGAAGTGAACAGAGCCAAAGCAAAGAAGACCTCACAGGCTAGAGAGAGGTGGAATATTGAATGTGCCTTTTGGAGACTTTGTACTTTGTCAAGGTGATCTATGACTTCAGTACAAGCCCCATAAGAAAAAAAAAATTAAAAAAAAAAAAACTAGTGCCATTGCTCACAGAAATAGAAGTAAGCAAACTTAAAATTCATATGAAAGGCTCAAAGCTCTGGTGACATTGGCAGCTGAAAGCAAATCCTAGAAAAACTGTGATTTTCCTAACTTCATCTAGCTTTCTGATTTTCCATCCAAGCAAATATTATTCAAAAAAGGACAATATGGTATAGGAATTCTTAGGAGTTATGATATGCAGGCTGTTTCTAGAAGCAGGATATTATCACCTCTTTACATGTATCTCCTATTTCCCACCCTCAGTGACATAATATCAATCCATATGAGTGGCTTAAGAAGAAAACAGGAAACAACCTTGGAACCTGCCACAGAGAGCCTCTGAAAGCCTCTGCCGTGCAGACTGTCAAAGCAGATGCTGAGCCTGATGGCCAACTGATGGGCAGAGTGAATGGAATTCTATGTAAGAAGTGGGAAATAGTAAGAGCTGGAGAGGACAGGAACTCCACAAGGAGAGCAACAGAACAAGAAAATTTGAACACAGGGAACTTCCCAGAGACTCATACTCCAACCAAGGACTATCCATGGAGATAACCTAGAACCCTGACAATGCAGCTACTTCTGATGAGAACTGATAGACTAAGATCAGAAAGAAGGAGAGGAGGACCTCCCTTATCAGTGGACTTGGAGAGGGGCATGCATGCAGAAAGGGGGGGAAGGGGACCGGGAGGGGAGAAGGGAGGGGCTTATGGGGGGATACAAAATGAATAAAGTGTAATTAATAAAAGTTAAATAAAAAATTAAAAAAAAAAGAACAGCTCAACGACTGAACACTTGCTGCTTTTCCAGAGCGCCAGAGTTTGGTTCCAGCATACATATCAGATGACTTACATTCTCCTATAGTTCTAGCTCCAGTAGATACAATGTCCTCTTTTGATCTCCACGAATAGCTACACGCATGTGTAAAAACACACACACATAAACATAGTTTAAAATTAAATAAATCATGCTAGTAAGCTCCTTACACTTTCCAGGGATAGCAAATAGAACAGTGGCTTTAACTATACCACAGAAGCAATTTCCAAATGATTAATATTTTTGTAATTGTCAGGACAGAACATAGAATTTTAATGCAGTGATTTCTGCATATTAGCTGTTGGGAGTTGGATTGCAGTGATACTTTGAGGAAAGAGTCAGAAAGGTGTGTGACTATGGTGACATTACCATCCAGAGATGTAAGAAAGTAACTCTGTAGGGAGTCAACATGGTGCTGGATCACTGTGGACACTACGTAGATGAATGTGCCAGGTCAACTCTTTGTATTCTTTCAGCAATGCAGTAGGGCTTTTTCCTTCTTGATGAATAGGATGCAATTTCGGCAGATGCCCAATTCACTTAAACATGCTTTTATGGCATTCTTATGACATATCCAGCATATTTTTATGATTCCCCATAACATCGTTTATATATCTTTTCCAACATGGAGAATTGTATGAACTAAACTGGCTTTAATCTCATCTACTTTATCCAGTAGCAGATATATTCTTTTTGTAAAAATGACAAGTTCTGTCTGCCAAGCTCCATACCAAATTCCCAAGCCAAGGACTGTTAAAAAATATTTTGACAACAGCCTTTATTCACTCCAAAGTATAAAGCAAGAACTTATAAACTTCCTACTTCTCTCTGTCTCTGCTACCATATCTATAGGTTCCCACATAACCCTTGCAAATATGGGGATACCAAGACTAGAGTGGTAGCTCTGTGTCCAGGCATATGACACCTACTAGCTGAATTAACTGTGGAATTTATTGCAGTTAATCTGTACTAAATCAACTGGAAATGAATTGGGAGCTAGGGAGATGGCTCAGTTGGTAATATGCATTTGCTTTGTAAGTGAAAGGGGTTGTTTTTTTCTCCAGAACCAGTGTAAAAAGCCAGTTATGGTGATGCACACCTATCATCCTACCAATGGTGAAACAAGAGGCAGAAATAGTCCCTGGATAATGATGAGCCAGGTAGCCTTGCCTACAGCTTGAGCTATTAAGAGATTCTGTCACAGATAAATAATGAAAGATGCATGAGGACTGACACCCAAGGTTGTCCCCTGACCTCTACCACATACTGTACTATAAACACACACACACACACACACACACACACACACACACACACACCTCTGAATATCATTGTCACCCTTGTGTCAAGCCCACTACAGTGCATTAAACTACAGAACATTACTTCAAGGATAAACTTTTATCTTAACTTCCTACATGTATAAAAAGTGAAATGATTTAAAAAAATCCAAGCCAGTTCATTTTATTCCTTTGCTCTAAACCTGGCTTTTGCAGTGTATGTTATGGGAAGAAAACCACAGCTCCTTTTGCTATCTAGTGTACCACTGTATATGTTCCTTGCCACTGGCCTCACCTTGTCCACCTTTTTTATGGTGCTCATTGACTCATTGTACCTAAATGGCTTCCAGTCACTCATACAGCCCCTTTCATCAGGTGACATTTGTATTTCCTTTCTTCTGCCTGAACTAATTGTTATCTATTGTTTACACAGATTACTTTTTCATTTTCTTCCATTTTTATTCCAGTAATTCTTTCTCATTGAGACTACTCTACTCATAAGACTCAGAGGCGTATGGGTTCATTCCACTTAGAAAGGTCTAACGACTCATATTAGCATTTAGTTGTTAACTCATCAACCAGTTTGGATATTATTTTTCTAGATAATACCAACACTAACATTTTATGCCACAGAGAACAGTGTGACACACTCATGATTCTGTTGTCCAGGCACCATGTTCTTGCTTTCCTGCCCTGTGGGTAAAGTGCTTCCATTGTGAACTACAATTCCTGGAAAGAAGCTATATCTGCAAAGCTGTAGCTGCACTTCTGTGGAGAGGTAGGAATGTTGCAGGTCCAGAGGCTAATTACCCTATTTCTGGCTAGCTTTAAACTCTTGCGTACCCTTGCCCACTTCTATGTCATAACCATCATGTTGTGATTCACAGACAGAAACCTTTCAGAATCTATTAACTTAGTATACCACCAGCTTCCACCAACTCAAAAACTAAGAAACTAATCATTTAGCATTTAGGGTGTTTAGCAAACCTCCCTCCATCTTGCCATAAGTACCTCTCTGATCAACGCATCACATTTCACTGAAAGACCATTCAGGTACAGTGTAGACAGAGGTGACTAAATCAGTAGTCAGGGCCTACAGGTGTAGCAACAGTTGGAAACTTCAGATGCTAAAAGAAGTCAGAACAAAGTAGGTTGAGGTTAAGAAGAGAATGAAGACGAGCGCTGTGGACTAGATCTCTGTGCTCCAATATTTCTTGACTATTGAAGACAGATTCTCATGTAGCTCAAGCTGTCCTCAGGCTCACCACAAAGCCCTTAGTTGATCATGAATTTCTGATCATCGTGCCTCCCTCTCCCAAGTGTTAGGATTACTGTCATATATCATGCCTAGCTTATGTGATGCTGAGGATTGAACCAGGGCTCTGTATATACTAGGAAAACATTCTACTAAGTGAAGTACATACTAGCCTTCACCCTAGTCTTCATAAAATGCAGAGACTTTGAAAGACAAGGTGATGGATTGATAGTTACCCTCTATATATAATTTTATTCTCATACCCTTCTATGAATCTTCTTAAACGTTCTATGAAAGACAATTTCTATTTGAAATTTAGTAACATATTGCCTGGCTCTGACTCTTCTTCTAATTCTTGCCCTTCTAAATCATTTTTGAAAGCTAATTAGCCTGAGAGCCATTTTCAACCACTGCTTTGGAAGATGAGGTGCAAGCCTACATAGAGTGCACTTACTGCTGTGCACATCTGTGCTCGAGATCAGTCTGCAGGGAGTTTGAAAATTAGCATCCTTTTAAAGGCCAACAGGCTTATAAGCAAAACCAAGTATTTAATTGGTCTTTGGTCTTGCTGATACGGCTCGAAATGGAGTGAGAATGCTGGAGTAATGGATAGGAAATGCCCTTCCTGGTTTTGCAAAGACACACCTTGTTCATAAACACATACAGGTAGAAAAACAAACAGGAAAATGTGTATTCTAAAAGGAAAGCATGATTTTCTTTTAAAGTTTTAAACTCACATTTTTGAAGGAAATGTGATGTCAAGATAAAATACAAATTCATACTGTGAAATAAATGAGGTTTACAAATGTTGATCTATTTGTATAATATAAAACAAGGTAAAAATGTTGCTCTTTTTTTTTTGAGATTATAACATGATTATAACATTTCTGCCTTCTCATTTCTCCAAGTGCTCCCATATAACTCTCCTCACTCACCTTCAAATTAATAGTCTCTTTTTTCATCAATTGTTATTGAAGAATATATGTATTTGTACATGTATGTGTATATATGTATTCTTAAATATAATGTGGTGAGCCCATAGGTTGTTTTTATGTGTGTTTTCAGGGCTGACCTTTCAGTACTGGACAACTGACTAGTGTGCTCCTTCCCGAAGAAGACCATTTCTCTCCCTGACAATTCTTTGTGTAGGGTTAAGACCTTATAGGCTTTTCTCTGTTCAGTGTGACGTATTCATTGGTGTTGTCCTAGCTCACAATACATTTGGGCAGCGGTTTGGTGAGAATTTATGAGTACATTATTTGAGGAGAACCTGCAAGTACAAACTTAATAAACCAGCATAATGCTTAACAGCAATCTGTGATCTGATAGACTAAGATCAGAAGGAAGGAGTGAAGGACCTCCCCTATCAGTGGACTTGGAAGGGGCATTCATGAAGAAGGGGGAGGGGAGGAAGGAGGGGCTTATGGGGGGATACAAAGTGAATAAAGTGTAATTAATAATAAAAAAAAGAAAAACAAGTGTTTATTTGTTTGTTTGCCAGAGGGAGGCATATGGGGCACAGTAAACATGATGGTAAGAGTGAAGGTCAGATGACAACTCACAGTGGCAATTCTCCCCTCCACCCTGTGGGTTCCAGGGACTAAAGTCAGGTTGTCAGGACTTTACCAGCTGAGCCACCTCACTGGCCTCAAAAGTATGATAGTTGGAGATGGAAGGCATAAAAAAAGGAGCCAAGTGTTTCCTATCCCTCTCAGAAGCATGTCTTATTTCCCAAAAGTTAGCCCTTTATTTTCTAGGCCTGGGTCTATCTCTGGAATGTGAGATCCTTTAGGAAGATGAAGCAATTGCCTTGAAGCACATGAAGCTGTGCCTGAGAGTTCCCTGAGTATAAATGCACAACTGTTTCCCCAGGAAGAAAATACCGGATACCACAGACTGAACTGTAGCCACTAGGAGTGAAGGGACTGACAGCTTTCCTACTTGTTACAGTGGAACTTTAATCCTTTTAAGGGAGTCAGGAAAGAAGCAAAAAGGGTCTGGAAACACTTAGAGGAAGGGTCTGAAGGGAAAGCCTGTGTTTCTTCCAAATCCTCTGCAATCTGAGCTCTGACAAGGACAAGAGAGGGGACAATGGGCTAGATCTAACCACAGAATGTACACATTTTGGCAGTTTTTGTTTTCCCCACATATGATATACTTAATTTAAGTGGCTGCCAATGTAATCAATACAGCACAGATTGAAATTAAGATACTTAAGTACCTTCTTGAAAACAAAAAGTGATGGGAATGCAGAGGCCAAACAAGTAGCCGAGGTCAAATGGGAAGCAGCAGACTCCAATAGGCTGGGGTAGCAGCCAACATGAAGCAGTACAGGGTTTTTCTAGGACAGATCTGACCTCAGGGAAGCATGTGCCAACATTTTTCCCACCTTTGGAAGACTGGGTAGTCAATACTAAAGGCTTAGCAAACCCTTAATTCTGCTTTTGCCACAGCAAGGCTGCCAACACACCCTGTATTACCTTGTGAGTCAAATTTTGTTCCAAAAGTAATTTATTTATAAAAAGTAAAACTGAAAGAACATTTGATTTTCAAATAGCAGGAACCTTGCTTTTTCTTTCTCTCAACTTTTAAACAAATGGAGCCAGTATACTTGCTGCTGCTGCAGAAGACTGGATGGAGTTCAGGTCTCAGCACTCATGCTAGTCAACTAACAAAAAAACAGGCTCAATACACATGGGCACACACATGAACACACACACACATTTCCTATGAAACTGAGATTGACATATACTTCAAACTGACTTGGCATTTCTGATGTGAAATAAACCAAAGACTCAATAAGACTGATTAACTTCCTTCTTTTTGTCTTCATAGTAGGTCACCTAACTCATCCATCTTTATACAAGCAAATTCATGTCCCATTTCTCTGTGCTAGGGTGGCATTGAGTTTCTTGTTCTTTATTACTTGTTCTTTATTACACTGACAGGAAAACAAAATAAAATTAAGGTGAAGTAAGTGTCTCTTTTCTCCATTCATATTTGCAGTGCGGTTCATTTGCACTTCATTCATCTTCAAAATAAAGGGACTTTATTTTTTATATTTTAAAAATCCTCTTAATGGAGATTTTGTTTAGCAACAATTATAAATGCAATAGAAATGTATATATGAAAACAATTGTAGATTCTGTGATGTCTCTTCTTCCAAGCAACAGTGAACAACGAGAGACATTCTTATGAGTCATATACCCTTCCAATAGAAAGACGAGCAGTGGTTACTTCCACCTTGAGAGTAAACTGAGTCACAAGGAGCAACAAGGCACCTTCTATCATCTAGCTTGGTTCTTGTATGCTTCTGAAAAGCTTGGGGGTTACAGATTGTCTTACCAGGGAGATATTATAGGAAAATGATGGAACTTTTCAGCTATGGGGTCTAGTCTGTAGTCTTTGATTCATAGACGAATGTCAGTACTTCCTCTGTTCATTTAGGTAGCTCAATAGTGAGATGTTCTGCTCCAAATTTGTCCAAATGGCAAATACTGTCATTTGGAAACTCTACCAGTAGCCCACCTGGTAAGTAAGTCAAAGTAAACCTCTTCTCTTTATAAGTTGATATTTTTTGCCACTTGTTATATTAACAGCATTTCAGTGAATACAATTTCTCATAGCAGGATCAGGCTAAGGACTCTTTTTTTATAATTCCTTATTAATTACACTTTGTTCACTTTGTATCCCCCCTGTGGTTCCCTCTCCCCTCCCGTCCCAATCCTTCCCTTCCTCCACCCTCTGCATGCTTGGCCCTCCCCAAGTCCACTGATAGGGGAGGTCTTCTTTTCCTTCCTTCTGATCCTAGTCAATTAGGTCTCATCAGGAGTGGCTGCATTGTCTTCTTCTGAATGACATACATACAAAAATATCTTAAATGAAGCATTCATTTTAATATGACATGTCAGAAATCTTTAAGGTTTGCTATTTTTTTTTCTCTAGCAATCTAGCCATAGCCATTCAAATGTCATAGGTTAGTTTTCACCATGTCATAATATGAACCGGAGTGTAATGTGCATGGAGACAGATACACAGAGAGATACTCCTTGCTTGGAATTATTAACCTACTGGGTGTTGTTTATCATCACATCTTCTGACTTACACCAGGAGTGCGCAAACTACACTGCAGATGATTCAGAATAAAATCAAAACCAGAAATGCACTGGATATCCTAAGGACTCACTTTACTTTTTAATTATGTGTACAGCTGTATCTATGTGTGGGTATAAAAATGTGAGTACTGGTGCTCATAGAGCCTTGAAGCATTAAACACCCTGGAGCTGGAGTTAGAGGTGCTTCTGAGCTGTCCAACATGGGTTTTAGGAACTGACCTTAGGTATTCTGCAAGAAAAGCATGTACTGCTAACCCTGGTGCCATCAATCTGGCTACTAAGTCAGATTGGATCAAATAATCTATGTAAAATTTATTATTTTTTTTAAATAGTACAGTTGACTAATAATGATTTTTCTTTGATTTAATCTACCCAGATATTGGTTTATATTTGTATGCATGGCCTCTTTAAGAAGTCTAATTTTGTTGTATGGTGGCCAATGCTTGTAATCACAGGACTTGGAAGGCAGAGGTAGGAGGATTAGGAATTCAAAAGTATCCTCATTTACATAGCAAGCATGAGGAAAGTCAATCTGGCAAACAGCAGTTTGCTGTGAAGAACTCAGGACTGGAGAGATGGCTCAGCAGTCAGAGCCCTAGCTTCTCTTTGCAGAGGATCAGAATTCAGTTCCTAGCACCCGTGTCAACTGTCTCTCAAATCTTGTAACTTCAGCTCCAGGGGGTCTTATGCCTTCCTTTGGCCACCATAGGTATCGATACTCATGTGTATATAAATACAACAGAAATACACATAAATATAAAAAGTACATTTTAAAAATTAGTGTAAAATGTGAGTAGCAAAACAAATAGAAAAAACTTTAAAGGATACTATAAAAATAGAGATAATCTTTTAAAGCATGTACATTGAAATAAATGTTGCAGAAAATCAAGATGCGATGTGGAACTCACAAGTAAACAAAAGTTAGAAAGCCATAAAATGAGCTTATTATATGGAACTGAAATGCTAATAATAACTGCGGAGGACAGATTCTGTTAGCAGTTGTTTCTGCACAAGAACTTATTGCTTCTAAAGGGGAGGAAGAAACACAGAAACCAGAATGAAATTCTATATTTTTTTCTCCTGGAAAGGAAAACTGGATTCTTGATATTGAAAAGCACCGCGAATCCTGGGAACGACTGACATGTGATTGCTGCTCACCCTGAAATATGTTGTAATGAAGTTAGCAAACATCCAGCTAAGTTATCTCCTATGCCAGCAGTGGAACACTCTGGAAAAGAGCATGGCAAGGCCCAAACTCCTGAATAAATTGAAATGTCCCAAGAATTTTATGCCAAGAAGAACAGGGCGTAAAAATGACAGGTGACAGGTAGAATTCAGTTAGATTATCCACGAACAGGCACATCACTACTCGTAATACCGTCTGAAGAAATGTTAGATCATGGCCTGCCCCGTCACTCAAGGAGGCTAGATCTCACAGCCTGGAGAGATCATATCACATCCCACTGAAATGCTCCCCTTCTTGGGACAGAGAGTTATGAAACTGTCTGCTATGTGTGTTTATGATTTATTTTATAGTCTATTTCTTTATATGTGGGGTGTGGGTGTGTGTGTGTGTGTGTGTGTGTGTGTGTGTGTGTGTGTAAATGTGTACAACATGCAGAGGCTAGAAGGGGGCATCAGACCTCCTGGAATTGTAGTTATAGGCGGTGTGAGTGACTAGATTTGTGTGCTAGAAACCAAACACTGGTAAATTCCCTTAATTGCTCAGCCATCTCTCCCTCTCCAGACAGCCATGGTTTTACAATTTCTAATTCACCAAGTACTTGTCTCCTCTATACTTTCTGTTACGTAGACTATCTCAGACTAAATGACATGGTTTAAAGCTTCCCACCAGCTTCTGAAAGTGAATAATAGGCATCTATTTCCCTTTATTTAGAACATTTTTCTGAAGACTCTTCTCTAGGCCTCCTTTTTCATCCTGCCCATGACACCTTTCTTCTTGACTCTTAAGCTACTCATTTTAATAAAACTCCCTTACAGGTTTTTAAGGGAAGTCCCCCCTTCCCTTCAAAATTCTGTTAAGCTGTTTCTGATAAAATATTATTTTATTTTTCCCTTTTTATGTACTCCTCCTCAAGGAATGATCATGCTCCTTGACACCCTTTATCCCAATTCATCTCATCCTAAAAGGTGTCAGCTGCCTTCACAGTTCAACTAATAGGCTAATCCTGATTGTGGACTCTGTTTCATCAAGAACAAATGCTATAAGTCTCAGCATCTGCCTTGATAGTCTACAGGGCAGAGCCTTTCAGAGGTCCTCTGTGTCAGGCTCCTGACCTGTTTTTCCTTTTCTCTTTCTGATGTCCATCCTGTTTGCCTTTCTGGATAAGTATTGAGCATTTTAGCAAGAGTCCTCCCTCTTGATTAGTTTCTTTAGGTGTACAGATTTTAGTAGGTTTATCCTATATTATAGTCTATATGAGTGAGTATATACCGTGTGTGTCCTTCTGCTTCTGGGATAGCTCACTCAGGATGATCTTTTCCAGATCCCATCATTTACCTGCAAATTTCATGATTTCCTTGCCTTTCATTGTTGAATAATATTCCACTGTGTAGACGTACCACAACTTCTGTAGATGCTGAGACTTATGGCCAACCTTTGGGCAGAGTTCAGGGAAGCTTAGGAAAGAAGTGGGAAACAGTAAGATCTGGACAGGACAGGAACTCCACAAGGAGATCAACAGAACCAAAAAATCTGAGCACAGGGGTCTTTCCTGAGACTGATATTCCAATCAAGGACCATGCATGGAGATAACATAAGACCCCTGCACAGATGTAGCCCATGGCAGTTCAGTATCCAAGTGGGTTCCATTGTAATAGGAACAGGGACTGCCTCTGACATGAACTGGTTGGCCTGCTCTTTAATTACCTCCCCCTGAGGGGGAAGCAGGATTACCAGGGCACAGAAGAAGACAACTCAGCCACTCCTGATGAGACCTAATTGACTAGGATCAGAGGAAGGAAAAGAAGACCTCCCCTATCAGTGGACTTGAGGAGGGGCATGCATGCAGAGGGTGGAGGAAGGAAGGGATTGGGACAGGAAGAGGGAGGGAACCACAGGGGGATACAAGGTGAATAAAGTGTAATTGATAAATAATTTTTAAAAATATTGAAAAAAATTCATTAAAATAAAGAACAAAGGCTAAAACAAATGAGACTCTACAGGGTAATCAAAATGTAAAAGGGATCAACCCCAATAGGGAAGAAATTACATATGGGGCCCATGAGGGAAAAATCACTTTCAGATGAAAATTACTCTATGGGGCCAGCCAGCAAGATAAAGTTAGTTGGAAGTAGAGAGAGGTATCATTCTGGAGTACTGGACAGTCTAGCCTCCTTGGCAAGTTGAAGGTTAGAGAAACCCTGTATAATAAGAGAAGATGGAACCTAAGGGCTATGTGAGAGGTGAGGTTGTCCTCTTGTCTGCTTGTGCACACGAGTTGGTGCACAGTGCGTACAAGTGCACCTGCAAGCAGACGGAAAGGAAGGGAAAAACGTGTCCTACCATAGTCCCTGGTCCTTCATTAGAACTTGCTTTTCCACTGACAACTGCTTCAATCAAGGCTGTGCACTGCTCTTCAGAGGACCTGATTTTGGCCTCAAGCACCTATGTCAGGAGGCTCACAGCCTAAATCTCATGTTTCCCATGCATCAGCTTCTCATTCTTGATTTGGATGCCAAACAAGTTCTCTGGAAGCTGTCATTTTTATCTTTTTGTCTGAAGATTAAATTTAAAAATATGTAATTTTAAAATAAATTGATAGATGTATATATCCGTATCCATGTGCGAGTATATGCACATAAGGGAAATGCTCTCTTTCTCTCTCTCTGGTGTGTGTGTCAGTGTGTGTGTGTGTGTGTGTGTGTGTGTGTGTGTGTGTGGCTGAGTGTACATGGACTGGATATGTGTGCATATAAACACAAGAGGATAACTGATTGTCATAACCCAGGAGCAATTCCCCTTACTTTTTGAGATAGGGGACATTGACTGCCTGATGTACTGTGATTTAGGCAGACTAGGTGACCCCAGAAAACCATCTGTCTCTGCCTCCCTAGCACTGGTATCAAAAAGACACACCAGCTCAATTTTTCCCATGGGTCCTGGGGTTCAAACTGAGGTCCTCATGCTGGCAAAGCTAATATGTTACTCACTGGGCCATCTCTCCAGCTCTAGGACCTTTGTTTCTAAGGGGAATTCAGATGGTTTAGATTAGCTGAAGACTCCTTTTGAGAAAGGGAATGTGTTATGGATGAAGTTTAACTACAAGCAACATTTATACAAACATGTGAAAGTACAAGTCACCCAGTATGCCTGGTGAAATCAAGGATTGCTGTTACTTAGGAGGTAAAGCTGTATTTCCTGTTTTGCTTTTCTGTCCGTTGTATGTGAGGGGAGTTGCGTGGGGTGTGGATTGTATTACTCAGTTTTTGTGCTTGTTAATATAGACGTGTGCACATGGTACGTATAGATGTTTGGGGGTGTATATACACATGTAGAGACCAGCATAGATGGTGCACATGGTATATATACAGATTTGTGTATGTGTTTGTGTGTGTACACATGTGGAGACCAGAAGTACATAGTGAGTGTCTTTCTTTAGTCACTCTGCACAGTTATGTTTTTAGTCAAGTCTCTCACTGAGCCTGGAGCTCGTGAAGCATGGTTGGGTGGCCAGTCAATGAGCTTCAGGGCTCTGCCTTGGCTGCCTGATTCATTGCACCACTGGAGTTGCAGGCACGTTCCAACTTTGCCTGGATTTTTATATGGATTTTTGACTCCAAATTCAGGTTCTTGAATTTTTACAGCAGTACCTTTTCCACACTCTTCTTTTGTTTTGGAGACCGGGCTTTCCTCAGACTTGCCAGGTAGCTATGGCTACCTTTGAACTTCTGGCTTTTCTGCTTCCATCTCAAGTGCTAGGACTACAGGATTCCATCACCTGAGTTGGCTTTCAGATCTATTTTAAATATCTCAAGAAATGAGGGGCAAGTCAGACATCCAGGGAAATGTGTACAAGTAACAGCTGACTCTCTATTTGCCTGGAAACCAGCTTCCTTTCCCTCAATCTGGCTGATTTAGAATGATCGCTCAGGAATAACCCAGAAAATGAACTCGCTACACTCAAGAAATGTTACACTCTCAAGAAAGAGTCGAAAAAATGAACAGATTTCTTTATTTTCCCATTTTGGGATAAAACTTTGGTTTAAATTTAATGACTTAAATAGAAGGTATTTTTAAATACCATGAATGAAATGTTCCAGATGAATTGGTGTTGTGTCAAAATAAAATGAAGATTGATTAGAGACTCTGGAAATTACAGTAGTGCTTACACATCTTATTAATGCTTAGTACATTTGGAAATACATAGTTTGTTGGATAAATGAGTGGAATAAGAGGTCAAAAATCATATTAAGTGATCTGTTAAAAATCAATAATACTCACTTGTGGTGCCCCTGAGCCTGGCTTTCAACAAAATGATTTCATAAATTTCAATCACACTCTTTGTCACAAACCAGGAATATAAAATGTTTTTTGTTTGTTTGTTTGTTTTTAAATCAATGCTACCCACTTGGTCATGTCAGATTTTAAGCAATAGGAATTGCTCAAAAACTTCTCAAAGATGTAGGTTTCCTCCACATTCATAGTTTAAAATGTCTCTGGTGCTTAGATGACAGATCAGTGGGTAATGTGCTTGCTGTGCAAACACAAGGACCAGAGTTCAGATACCCAGAATCCACGTAAAAACCAGTTAACCCCAGAGCTGGAGGGAGAGTGCCAGGCATTCTAGCGGAAAGCACTCGCTTCAACTTTAGTGAGAGATCCTCTTTCAAAAACTAAGCTAGAAAATGGCAATGGCATCCAGTGTCAATGTCTGGGCTTCACCAGCATGCACGCATTCTTCTTATTCTGTGTAAACTGGCAAAGACTTGTGCACATATGTGCATGCACTATGCACACAACAACACACACAGGTATACACAAACACGCACACAGTGGTTCAAAGTTATAGGAGATTTCCCTATTACTTTCATAGCATAGAAATCTCCGATGGAGGACCAGCAGGATCATCCTGAGTGAGTTGTCCCAGAAGCAAAAAGACACGCATGGTATATACTCACTCATATAAACATACAATATAGAATAAACCCACTAAAATCTGTACATCTAAACAAACTAAACAAAAGAGAGGACCCTAACTAAAATGTTCAATCCCCATCCTGAAAGGCAAAGAGGATGGACATCAGAAGAAAAAGAAAATAGGAAACAACCTCGGGAACCTGCTGCAGAGGGCCTCTGAAAGCCAGAAGAAAACAGGAAACAACCTTGAAACCTGCCACAGAGGGCCTCTGAAAGCTTCTGCAGTATAGACTGTCAAAGCAGATGCTGAGCCTGATGGCCAACTGATGGGCAGAGTGAATGGAATTTTATGTAAGAAGTGGGAAATAGTAAGAGCTGGAGGGTACGGGAACTCCACAAGGAGAGCAACAGAACAAGATAATTTGAACACAGGGAACTTCCCAGAGATTCATACTCCAACCAAGGACTATTCGTGGAGATGACCTGGAACCCCTGCACAGGTGTAGCCCATGGCAGTTCAGTGTCCAAGTGGGTTAAATAGTAATGGGAAGAGGGACTCCCTCTGACATAATCTGATTGGCCTGCTTGTTGATCACTTCCCCCTGAGGGGGGAGCAGCCTTATCAGGCCAAAGTAGAGGACAATGCAGCCACTTTTGATGAGAACTGATAGTCTAAGATCAGAAAGAAGAGGAGGACCTCCCCTATCAGTAGACTTGGGGAGTGGCATGCATGCTGAAAGGGGAGGGAGGGTGGGATCGGGAGGGGAGAGGGAGGGGCTTATGGGGGGATACAAAATGAATAAAGTGTAATTAATAAAAAATTTAAAAAAAGAAAAAAAATTGTTGGATTTCAAATATATAGTATTAAAAATTGAGTGAGGTTTCAATCCATATGCGTATTATGTGTATTATTATGATATTTACAGTGGCCTTTAGTCCATACTTACATGGTTTCAAATATTGGGCACCATCCTAAATCAATGACAATAGATTGGAGAACAAATAATTGTCATTTTGCTATCTGTGTGGATAAAGTTGCAAACCTTAAGGACAATAACTATAATATTAATCATCACACAAATAATTTATACTATTTTAGTAAGTCTGTTATATCAGAATTCAATGGAACTAACATTTAACCCCCTCCACACACACTGTGGCATTCAAATGCTCTTCATTAGCCTGCTTTACTGCACAAAATTCCTACTACTTTCATTTTTCTCTTCTCTCTCTACATCTACAGTCAAGTTTTCCTCATCCCCTACTGCTTTCAGGGCTTTCCTTATGAGTTTTAGGAATAAGTCTGGGGTGTTTCACAGTTCACAGATACCTTTCTTACCTGCATGAAGTCCTTTATTACAGCAGAATCACCAAATAAATTGCATATGGTGGCACATGACTATAATCTTAGCACTGGAAACACAGGATCAATAGTTCAAGGTTATCCTCAGCTACAAAGTCAATTCATGTTGTCATAATTACATCTTTTACTATGTTAAAACACCATGTCTAAGAAAACTCCGTAAAAGAATGCTTTCATCTGGGGTTTACAGTTTTAGAAGGTTAAAGCCCATGACCGTCATAAAAGGAAGTATGGGAATAGGCAGGTAGGCATGGTATTAGATCAGTAGCTAAGAGCTCATATCTTAACACACAACCATGAAACAGGGGCAGGTCATGGAGGGAAAGAGTTGACCTTGGAATAGTATGAGTCATTTGAAACCTGAAAGCCTGACCTCAGTGACTCACCAAGGCCACCAAGAACTCATCTAGCACTCTCCAAAGCCACACTTCCTAATACTTCCAGAAACTACAGACCAAGTATTCAGAAACATGGTTTATCAGGCCATTTTCACCCAAACCATCACAGCCAGTAAAGACACTGAGACTGAGATCAAAATAGTAAGCAGATCTTCTACTGTAAATTGAGAAAAATGGGAAGTCAGGGAAGAAACAATACAACTAAAGTTGACAATAGTCACCAAACCAAATAGAATAAATACCCATAGAAACCAATGAATAAGTAAAACTTATAGCTCTGCACACACAAAATAAACAAATGTAAAAAGTTAGGCCGTGAGCAGAAAAGCATGAACTATTTACACATTGGCAGCAGATAGAACTCTTGGAGCACACATTTCCATATTATCTAACCATTGCAGTCTATCCTGGCCATTATATGTGCCTATAATCTCACTCTACTTATAACTGAAAGGTTGAATTTTTTAATTTTATTTCCTACATACATTTTAGGAATCCTGAGCCTTAGTTTATTTTGTACTTTGTAAGGTTGTTTTTTCGTTTGCTTAATTTCTTTATGTGACTATTTCATGTCAGTGTCTTTCTCTGGTCAATGTGACTATATTATGTATCTTTTTCTCTCTTCTATCACAGATGACATAGTCCACGCATACTGCTTTTCTAAGTGGTTGAATAAACTCTGTAAAATGTAGAAAGAAAAGCATGTTAACCTTATTTTCGATTGGTGGATCCCTTGTATATTTAAATCAGAAATAAAAATAGTTCTCTACCCTTCTCTCCCATTCTCTTGCTGGTTGGTTCTCAGGTAAAACACCAAGCAAGACTCTACCAATAACACTTACATCATCATAGCCTGGTGATTATTTGATTTAGATACATTTCACAAGTAGGGAGCCTGTTGTGGTGGCACACACCTGTAATCCCAGCATTTGGAGAGACAGAGGCAGGTATCTGTGAGATCACAGCCAGCCTGGTCTATAAATCAAGTTCAGGACAATCAAGTCTACACAATGAAACCCTTTCTAAAAAACCAAAGGATAAAAACAAAACACAGGTAGGGAAAGCATGGAAATGAAGTAATATAATAATTATTGAGTGCTCAGCAACAACTGCGGTGTCTGTATTATGTCCTCCCAGGCCCAAGGAAAATCATAAGAAGAAGGTGCATAAATGGCAGAAAGGATTGTAGAACACTGTCTTCTGGTTATGACAAGGCCATTGCACCATTAAACTGTACAGATGTGATTATTTGCACAGGATCTAAACAAGACTGAAACTAGCATAATCCATTACTATGTATAATTAATAAATGCTAATAAGTATAATAACATTACAATTAAAATGAAGAGCTAGAGATGGTTAATCTCTGTATTTTGCAGGTCAACACATCACTGATTTTATTGAACATCTACTATGTGTTCAGCTGTTTCATTCACAAAAAGCCAATGAAGCAAATATTTAGATGTGATCTCTCAGTGCCTTAACAAGTGAAAGTGCCTTAACAGGTGAACTGAGTAAACCATTGCATGCATGGACTTTTTGTGATCACAACCAAATTACTATATCAAGTTGTTTTAATTTTTTGTCTTCTCCAACTTGTTAAGTATATAATTGTATTGTATTTCAAAAACACATATCTATGTTGCTGAGATATTTACACTCTATCTTAAACAACTTTTGAAAATATTTTGCTTAATTTTCTATCAATATATACTTGATTACAAATTAGTAAAATTGGTTCTATGTTTAGCAAGTAGATAATTATATTTATGTCCCCATGACATTACATATAGATGCGATTTCATTTAGTTTCTCATTACAGAAAATCCTTAATAACCCATTAGCAGCCAAAAGGCTAGATTACCACGCCTGCATCAGACCCATGCACTGTTTGTACAATAATATTTTGTGTGGATCATGAAAATTGGCCCTGATTTTGAAGCAGGCTTATACTTCTCAGTACCATGTAGGACTTGAAATATCTCACAAACCTGACTGAAGCTCAAGACACTAACTGTTGTGGCCCCAAGAACAGAACATCTTCTAGTGTACAGAAAGCATCCAGGTGATAATACTGACTGGATTTATTACTTTGTTCTTATTTACTAATCTGTACACAATGACTCAAAGTGCAGCCAAAGCCCTGGCCATAATTAAGTTTGATTCTTTACAAACAGGACACACAAGTGATTTTATGATCAGAGATTTCTGTCTGAAGTTGTACTCTGTATCAATTTCTTATAGCACTTCTGTGGCAAAATATATGGCCAAAACAATGTAAGGAAGGAAGGTTTTATTCTAGCTTACAGGTAGAGAGGATCTTCGCCATCACTGTGGAGAGTTTAGAACATAAGTGAGGCAGACATGTGGACAGAAGTGGAATGCGTCTGGTCACTTTGTATTTACGGACAAGAAGCCTGAGATCACAGTGGCACATTCCAAGGTTTCACTTCCTCAAGGTTCTGCAAACTCCCAAGCAGCACATCATCTAGAGACCAAGTGATCAAACACACGAGTGTGTGGTGACAGTTGACAGTCAAACTGAACGACATTCCTTTCCTTGGTCTTTGTCCATTGATGAAGTAATATTAAGTGGCAGTGCACTGAATCTCCATGAGTCTGGTTTTAATTCCCTAACTGAAAACTTAAAAACAAAACAAACAAAACAAAACAAAACAAAACAAAAACATTTATCTATCTATCTATCTATCTATCTATCTATCTATCTATCTATCTATCATTTTTGTATCTATTATATATCTATCATTTATATATTATTTATCTCTGTGTGTATGAGAGACACAGAGAGAAAGAAAGAAAGAAAGAAAGAAAGAAAGAAAGAAAGAAAGAAAGA